>NC_059404.1:9954947-10256776 GCF_905220565.1 Melitaea cinxia
CAGATACGGAAAAATGTTTACTGTACCTGACAATTTTATTGTACCTGAACGAAATTTTACCTGATGGCAGAAAATGTTAAATTCATTAAGTTTTTAAACTTATAATAATTAATATGTTTACGAAAGTGCTAATTATAAGATCATCTTTAAAAAGTGAATACGAGTATGACTAATATGTCTGTTTTTTGGTCTAGTTTTAAAATAAAAATAAAAAGATCTTAAGCGTCAATCAACCTTTTAATAGCCTAGTATTATTATTGAAAAAAAAAACCAGTAATAGAAAAGGCAACTCAGACGCGAGGGTGCAATGACGCGATAGTTCAACCATAAATTAGAATCCACACATACCGTCCAATCAGCTTACCGGTCGTAAACGAGAATAAGATTAAAACTACGCGAGGTACAAATGAGGCGAGTAAAATTATTTTTACGATTCTCTCTCTCAATTAGAGTGAGCATCGACAGTAAAGTGTCAGTGTTATTTAAATTTACTGTTCCAATTAGACGCGCCATCATCGCTGATGAAACCGTACCGTGTCGTGTGGAGCTAGCCTTATTAAGCGTTCTATAATTAAAATTTATAGCATCCGATGTAAAAAAAATACAATAATAGTTTAATGAAAAACCCGGTTCACACATTTGATGCTGCGTACGAATGAGATTTTCATGTGGATGTTTTAATTGCATCGTCGCTGGATATCGTGTTACGTAAAATTGACTGGAATGTGTTTAACAATGTTGAATATAAGTTTACGGATATATTATTCGGATGCAATGTTAAAACACAATTCGATCTATTTGAGTCATCTATTTTAGTAAACTTTTACGGTTGTGTCGATTGTGTCGGTCGAAAAAGAATTTACAATCTCAATCAAAATTGTAAATGAAAGTCAGGTTAACGTATTATACAAATAATACATGTTCGTGCTAAGTAACTCGAGTGGTTTTCCTACATTAATGAGACTATTTGCTGACTGTCTTTACATTGACGTATTTAAAGTCTGTTCGTTCATGTACTTCTTTTTGTTAAATCAATGTATTATATAGTGAGCAAAAACACACGGTAAACCAAATTTACGTACTAAATAAGTATGTTTTAATCATTTACAAGTGTTTGTGTTTTGTATTGATTACTATGATATCTGATTAAGAATTGCATTATTGCAAGTTAAGAGCAAGTTTCAAGTGCAAACTTTATTTTGGCGACTTTTGCTTAGTCTTCGTTACTTCTATTCTAACACACTCTAAATATACCTTACACCGGGGTTGTTGCGAATATCTACATTCCCATCTGCACATACGGATCATCCGAATTGATCTAGACATCTCCATTTCAATTGATTGTCAACCTTCAATAATCATCCGCATCTGCATCCCCGAATGTGAAAATTTTCATATTCGCGCAACCCCGCTCCATACAATTAATTAGTCGTTTTGATTCTTCAAACTTAAACTTGAGTTGAACTTTCTTTACTCGAGTATACTTTTATTAAAGTAGTACAAATTACTCAACTCACATCACTTATATTTGTGGGCGTGTTAAATTAATAAAAAAAGGTTCAGTGCTTATTTATACTACTTATTTATTCATCACTCACTCACATTCACACTCAAACCACTTATACACACTGTTCACGTTAAATTACAAAATATAAGCTTAATAAATAAACGCAATAAATAAGCTTAAGTAAAAATTATAACAACAATAATTATCTGTTTATACCTTCATTGGGTAAGCATTAACACCTATTAAGAAAATAGAAGTAATCAGCGTAGTGTGCCAAAGTATTTTACTGAGGCTTGATGGTTATAAATATCAAATTAATTCCCTAGTCACGGCTTTCTCAGGGTGTTTTCCTCTGCTATTAAATACGAAAATAATTATAAATAAATTTTAATCTATTACTAGGGACTCGGTCATCATGGTGATGAATATTAAATGACCAACACGATATTTACCAACTTGTAACTTTCGTAATTTTTAAAATATATTCTACGCTGAATGATCCAGCGAAAACGTTATTTTTCTCAATATCAAATTAAAAAAAAATCCAATTTCGTGCAGTCGTTCGGAAATTATGCGCTTAAATCCATTACGGCAATACATTTTTATTCGTACAGATTGTCTGTTTAAGAGTACATACTTACAATGTTCATAATATGTTAAAACATAGCAATACTTTAATGGATGCAGTGAGCGCCATAAAGAGAAATAAACAATAATTCAGGACAGTAGATATCGTGACATAAAAGCGTCGTCTAGAAAACTCATATCTCATAAAGTTAGCTGGCGAGCAAAAATTCCTGGCATCTACAGGCATCTACAATGTAACTGATTCTGGCATTCGAGGCGAGAACAATCTGTATAATAGAATGAATAGAGCTCGTGGATGAGGTGACGCAGGTTCGTGATTCGTATTTTACAGTTGTAAAATACAGATCTTCTTGTAAACAAGCTTTTGTTTAATGTGAATTCGCTGAAATACATTTGATGTTCGTTAGATTACATGAACAAAACTTTGCTGTTTACATTTCGTATTACGACTCTTTATACGGTGAATTCATATGTAGCTGTTGATACAATTCTCAGTGAAACTGTCATTTTTGTTTCTATTTGTAAACTAACTTATATGTTTACTTCAATTATTTTCTACAATACTACAACTAAGTTTACATATTGAATATATGTAAACTTAGAATAAAATGCGATGACTCGTAGGCGCAGCGGTCACAGTCCTAGCTTACGGCCGCTACTAGCTGTTGCGGGTTTGATCATCGCACAAGGCATACGTTTTTTTGGGCCTATGTTTGCCGTGGTCTGAGTGTTTGTGCTCGTGTATTGTGTGTGCGTCTAGCTCCCCAACACAGGAGTAAATTCTTGTGGGGGCCGTTGGGTGTAAGGCGTTTAAGATTTTTATTTCGCTATTGAATACAAAAAAATTTAGTATACTTTAAGTTCAAGTAACTTTTTATTATATTTTAGAAGTATTGCAGCATAACTACGCAATAATAAAATTCTGTAAGGTTATGGGACTAATTTTATACCAATTTTTAAATTGAAATGTATTTTAATTATACAAACTATCATGTCACTCTATAAAAAGCTCAATATATAATACAAACTCCTATTAATTGACACATTTTCCTTAGAATTCCTTTAAAACCTGTTTAACCTCATTTATTCGAAAAGAATTACAAATAATTATTTTTAAAAAATCCACTGACGTTGTTTCTATTCCTAAATGAATGAGACAACTCTACGATTTGTGTGATTTAAATGAATACAATGCCAGACAATATGTTACTGATTTTTCGAAACATTCAATCATTTGTTCGTTGATTGTGTCTCTTTTGGACTGGTGCCAAATCAAGACGCACTGCAGTAGGAAGGGATAACTTCACTCATAGTGTTTTATAAATTTGAGAAAGCTGGTAGCGCATTATCCATTACTAAGAGCTTAACGAAGAACAGTACTGATAAAATAATTTTTAACAAAAAAAAACCGACTTCAAAAAGGAAACTAAAAAGTGAAAAATAAATTTACTTAGTACAAAGTAATTCGTATTTTGGTTTAGTTAATCAGAAATGATTAAATAAATATTTTATAATTTTGAAGTCGGTGCCAAGTAAAACAATAACTACTCTAGTATCTACTTATAAGTTGTATTCAGTTTTCTTTTATAATTTGTTTCATTGACTATTAGGTTGAATATTGTTATTATTCTGTTATTGTTTTGACATATCCAATAATATTTTTTCTACTTGTTTGTTTTGTGTGTGTTGTTTGTATTTGTTATTGTAGCCAGGTTGTTGTAGTATTATTTACTTGGCACCAACTTCAAAATTATAAAATATTTATTTAATCATTTCTGATTAACTAAATCAAAATACGAATTACTTTGTACTAAGTAAATTTATTTTTCACTTTTTAGTTTCCTTTTTGAAGTCGGTTTTTTTTTGTTAAAAATTATTTTATTTTACAATTTTTAGTGATGGGTAGACCTAACAAGGATGCTTTTTCTCTTATATCGGGGGTTCGGAAACATACACAATACACAAGCACAAACACCCAGATCGCGACAAACATCTATATGGCCAATACAAATGTCTGTCGTGCGCGGGGATTGAACCCACTAACGCCAGTGCAACAGCCGTTGCTGTGACCGCTGCGCTAACGCGTCGACATACTATGAGTAAAGTTCGCTATCAGGTGTACGTAATAACATCCGGGACTGACAGCCTAGCGTGTTCTCCGAGGCTAGGTTGAGAGAACCACAAGGATTAACAACTAGATCGAAAATAAATATTTGTATAAACATAAATATCCACTCCGAGCGGGAATAGAACCCGCGACCGTCGGTGTTTCGGCGCCGCCGACACAGCACATGCACCATTATATCAAAGCGGTCGTCAAACAGCAAAAGGTCACTGCTGTAAATTGTTGAGAAATTCCCTCGAGTGTTTATGGGCTCCCTGGTCCTGCGACACAGATGATCACACAGCAGGTAATTGCTTTAAATCGTTGAAAAGTTCCCTCGACTATCTTTCGTCTCCATCATCAGACTTTAATGGCACTTGTAACTCATATAGGTGCAAAGTTCTCATCAATAGAAACGAATTAAGTTCAAACAGCAGGTAATTGCTATAAGTCGTTGAAGAGTACCCTCGACTATCTTTCGTCTCCATCATCAAACTGAAATGGCATTTATAACTCATATATATGCAAAGTTCTCATCAATAGAAACGAATTAAGTTCAAACAGCAGGTAATTGCTATAAATCGTTAAAGAGTTCCCTCGACTATCTTTCGTCTCCATCATCAGCCTTTAATGGCACTTGTAAATCATATAGGTGCAAAGTTCTCATCAATAGAAACGAATTAAGTTCAAACAGCAGGTAATAGCTATAAGTCGTTGAAGAGTACCCTCGACTATCTTTCGTCTCCATCATCAGACTGAAATGGCACTTATAACTCATATATATGCAAAGTTCTCATCAATAGAAACGAATTAAGTTCAAACAGCAGGTAATTGCTATAAATCGTTAAAGAGTTCCCTCGACTAACTTTTGTCTCCATCATCAGACTGTAATGGCACTTATAACTCATACAGGTTCAAAGTTCTCATCAATAAAAACGAATTAAGTTCATAAAGCAGGTAATTGCTATAAATTGTTGAAGAGTTCCCTCAACTATCTTTCTTCTCCATCATCAGATCGACTCCAGACCTTTATTAAATAGTAGTGCTTTATAGTACTTAATGAAAACATGATTAAATTTACTAGTCACCCTTACGATTTTTGAAAGTTTCCCTCGATTTCTCTGGGATCCCATCATCAGATCCTGGTTTCCTTATCATGGTACCAAACTATGAATATCTCCTTTCCAACAAAAAAAGAATTATCCAAATCGGTTCATAAACGAAGAAGTTATCTCCGAACATACATAAAAAAAAAATATATACGGTCGAATTGAGTAACCTCCTTCTTTTTTTGAAGTCGGTTAAAAAACTATAACGAAATTTTATACCGATTATACTCTATGTTAGGTGAAACAAAGTATTTATTAACCTTGATTATTCTATTTATAATGACAAAATATATAGTAAAAAAACAGATACTATTAAAAAGTTTATTTCTAAAACTATAGAATTACAAAAAGATATAAAATCAGATATTGCCAGTTACATTATTCTTTGTAACTTTTATTATCAGAAGTAGTTAATCTGTTTTTGTATACCATAATATTTATGATTATGAAACGAAATTTTATGAATTGTTTTTGCTGTTTGAAATGGAAGAAAATGAAAAAGTTCTGTTAACATTTTTAACGAGTTTTTACGAACCGAGGAATTGCTCTGCTTCAAAAGCCCGTTTCATTGTGGTGGAAATTTCTATAATGGTTTAAAACACTGCACAAAGTTTGAATTGTTTAAAACTGCACCACAATGAGCGAGACATAGCTTCATTCCGAGATTTGATAACCGAGCAGTTCGTTTTCACTTCGAGTAATATTCATTTTTTCATATTTTCCTAGCATTGTCGATGTAGACACAATAAAAACAAGCTGCCTCGTTAATCGCAAAGAGTAGCCGGCTACGTAATTAACTTTGCAGAAACAGAGAACAGAGATTTACGTGGAACCTCGGGTACAATTAAATTTGCATAGGAAATTGCACAGAAGCTAAGAATAAGTTAGCCGAGTATGAAACTAAATTTTATGTTCCCCGGCCAAGTAATATTGCCAGTTACTGTCAACACACTCTTATAAATGATCTCTCTGCTTAAACTAAAGAGATCAGTGGGTCGGGGCGCTAGCTCGAACAAAATACATAAAATTCTTAACAGTATTCATAAAAAAAAAAAAACGAAATATTTATCACAAAACACATGAGACATTTGTAACATATCGCATAAATACAAACACATTCATTTGAAAACATTATAATCTATATGTGGATGGTGCGAAAATAATTTGGAAGTTATGTATCGCTAAATAGACATAGCTAATTTTCAGAAATATGAATTCCATTTATCTATAGATGTACCTAAAGTTCCCGAACTGGCGTTAAACGCGGGAATTAGTAAATAAAAAAAGAGTTCTTCTTATATCTACGCTGTTTGGTGTTAAATTTTGAATAATCTATTGCGGGAGATATTTTATTTATGGAGTGAGCTCAAAGCGTACATATTTCTCATATTTTATGATGTTTTGAATTCACGCCTCCTGTAGCAACGAGAAAAGTTGGCGTTCAGTTTGTATTCTTGTCGCGTCAACGATTTTCATGCTGCGCTTTCAATAGACTGTAAAACGTGGCAGCTATTGTTTATTTTGTTGTAAGCGAAGGTGTTTCATACTTTTTTCCGGTCATTAGTCTTTTGTTTTACTGTAATAGTTTAAAACTTAATGTAGGTAACGCTGGAGTTGTATGGTAGGTTTTATTTCTCTATGTTGAGGTTTTTCGTTTTGATTGTTTTATTCTTTCGAAATTTTTATGTATGTATTTAAACTTCATTATATATGATAAATTCATTTAATCATACAATTCTCTCAAATTCTATAAATCTATTCAAATTCATTTAAAACTTATCCAAAAGTATTTTAAGAATTCAGCAAAATTCCGTACGGCAAGCGGCAATGCTGTTTTAAAGAATATTATATGCAGTCATATATTCCTAACTGCATTACCTTATTCATACCTGAGACCGCATGTCACAGAAACCCCTAGAATATTTGCACAGTCATCCATCTAACGAGCTCGGGACATGCATGTACGAGTTGAAATATTTTATTCCGGACCTCCTGACTTCTTTACTTACGTGACATTTTTAAATTTACTAAATATTTTTCAAGAACATTCTTGAAATAGACTTTGAATTTTGAATAAGTTATTTCCTGGATTTTATATTATTATAAACACTTGGAACGTTCTGTAATTAAAAATAATTTCAAGAGGATTATTTATAAGTTTATCACAATACTAAAATTAATAATAATTCTTACTGAGTTTGGACTATTGAATATTACCTAGTCTTAAATAAAAATTAAACCATCAGTCCTTTTTTAATTATAAAGATACAACCATACACGTTATCATCATCACCATCATCATCATCACCATCGCTTCAACCTATTACAGTCCACTACAGGACATAGGTCTCCTCACGTTCGCGTCAAACATTCCGGTTTTCGGCAGTCTTCATCCTTATCCTCATCATGATGACTACCACCAGCAATCTTACGTAGATCGTCGCTCCAGCAGGTCAGAGGGCGTAAAACTCTGCGTTTGGCAACACGCGGTCTTCACTCCGGACACATCTGCTCCAGCGGCCATCGGTCTTGCGACACAGGTGACCAGCCCTCTGCGACTTCAACTTGCTAAGTCTATGGGCTATGTCGGTTACTTTCGTTCTTTCACACTTATAAGTATATGTATTTATGTTCCTGTATACATAAATTCGCTTTACACATTACGCAAACTTCAAACAGAAACTACACAAGAGAATCAAACAAAACTTTTTCAGATCTCATTTGACAGTTAGGTTTTTTTATCTACTCCTTACAATACTGTCCTTGCTTCTGGAAAAGGTATAAAATAGTTCGATATATGAATTACAATCCAAATATGTGCATATATTAACGCGTTAATTTTCACTTTAACTGTTCCGAGCTTAAAGAATATTTTTGCGCCAGACGCGAAAATTAAGGAAAGCTATAAGCTATATTACCTTTGTATAAGAATAACCTCAGACGAAATACGAATGTTTCTAGCCTTTTTTATATTTTTCTTTAAACTAATAATACTTTAAAAAATATACGATGTTGAAGTTTATACAGAGTTTTATCAAACAATACTATCACGGTAGTTAAACAAACAACATAAAATAGCACGCGAATGAAAAATTTATTTAAATTAAGCTCGACCACGCTTTAGCACAAATGTACAATTACAGAAAAATTGAAATCGACTTTAAAACGACTGTAATAGAAAAGTCATTTTAAAATGGAAGTCTTAAAAACTTATCGAAATCGTTAAATGCACAATCATTATAATTTTTTTACGTATTTAATGAAAGAAGTTCTATTAAAATTTAATTATTTGTTTTAATACCTCTTTTAAAGTCGTAATGCGAAAGAATTAAACGTGGTTTAGTACACTAGGTATATAAAATTAATATTAAAATTGTTTTATACTAAACTTTCAAGGACATTTATGAAAATACACATCACAAATAACCATGTAAAAAAATACAAACATGTTGAAGAATAAATACTATATATCTTTAAAATTATTAGGTATAATTAAAAATCATAAAATATATCAGAAATATTTGTTTTTAATAATTCAATCACTAATTTAAAATAAACTTAAGGACACATTTTCGAGGTTAAAAGGTCAATATTCAAGAGGCTGCAAATTTAAGGGCTCTAAGAGAAGATGACATTTTAGCGGACCCGTCAAATTCGGGACCCTTTAATTTGCATACAAAGCGAGCTTGAGCGTCAATAGACTAAAAGGGTCCAACGCTCGAACGTTGCTGAAAATCAACGTCAAAGTGGTCTAGTTTAATTAATACCAATTGTATTAATTTTGATGATGTTAATATAATATTTTCGTCACTTCCATTATAACTTATGTAAAATATATATTTTTAATACATTTATATAAACAATACATCTTTAAACATCTTTCTAAAAAACACAAAAATCAAATTTCGAACACATTCGAACGATATTTTAAGAAATTATAACAAAATAAATACTGAACTAATTTAGAGTTATCATTAGTTCAGTAGCAAGTAATATAAATAACTAAAATTAAATTGCAAACAAAATCATAAAACGTTTTCTTTAAAAACACACCATCAATCAAACTGTGAAACTATTTTTGTTTAAGTAAAAAACTTTTAAAACTGCTTTCCCTCGCTGATTTAAAAGGGTTCTTGTCTATAAAAAAATACGAAAATAAATATTAAACACAATTCTTAACATTCAAGATAACAGTGTCGGAGATACATAATCTCTGTTAGGCGGCTTTTATAAATATGCATGAGATGATGAGAATCGATTGTGAAATGTAACTATTGGTACCGTTGGTTTTGTTTGTATAGGCACGTATGTTACAAAACATTTTTATTAATTATACCTATAAATCTGAATAATACTCAAACCTATAAGAAAAGATTTTATGGAAGAATAAAGAATTGCACGTAATCGACGTCTTTAAAATGTTTGTTAATTATTGAAAGTCGAATACATAGACGGTTGTTAATGATAATAAAAGTAATGATTACAAATTAATGTATCCTTTAAGAATATTATGATATATCTTTTAATTGATTTAAAATTTAGATGTAATCCAGTGAAATTTATTTCATTACTTATATTATTTTATTACTTATGTTGGCAATTGCAATTTCATAAGCCTTTTTTATATTTTTATAGTAACCGAAGTAATTTTCGCTTGGAACGTCATAACAAAATTATCAACATTAATTTTTTATACAGTACCACCTATTTTTAAGGACTTTACTTTATAAACTGTATTAAACAACAAAATAGAAAAAGATAATTTAAATAATTGAGCCTTTGATAATTAAGTTTATTCAAGTTTTCCTTAACTTGTCTGTCTATTACTATATTCTACTTAAATAACTAGTGGTTCTAAAGAACGCTCTTTGAATCGAAATACAAATTAACTTAAAATCGGGTCACTATTACCAAAAATCTCTACAAACATGCAAACAATTTTTTTTGTCAGTTGTAAAAAAATTGGAGCTATGAAATTATTATTTTGTAGCAATGTTTTACTTATATTATATTATTTATAACTTAGAAAAATATATACTAGCAACATATACTTTAGATTTGTTTATCAAAAACGAAAATAGCAAGCTTGCTAGTATTTTAATATATCATAATAAAACCTATGAAAGTACTCATAACGTTTGGACGTAATATCATAGCCTACGTAAAGCGACGGGTTCGTGAGATACTATGTATTTAAAGTAGAAAGTCATAAATCTATCTCCAATAAAATGCCAAGAAAACGGCACGTGACTCCACAGCTGAAACGAAAACCGATGTTTACAGCTATGTTTTATAACCATTTTAGATGTGGCGATAAATCGACATTTGTGATTTACTTCGCTATGTTTTATGAAACGAATATGAACAGTCAAAGGACGCAAAGGGTTCTGTACCATCATACAATATTTAACAACACGACCTTTATCACAACAAATTTTGTACCAATTCCCGTCCATATTCAAATTACGTTAAATATACGCAAACATAATGTAGTTGTATGACTTTATTTTCAAAGTTTTGACTTTGAGAGATTTGTAGCAAGCTGTTGTTTGGAGAAAAAATTAAACCGGTATGATTAGTTAAGTCGCGAACGTTGCCAGTGTATATCTTATTGTTAGTGGTAGAAAAACCCTTGGCTATACAGCATCAGAAGTGAACCTGGATTGTGTGCGCTGTTGTTTATTGTTCCGTCTCGCAAAGTGTAAAGTACTTAGTGAACAGACAGTCAGCCACTAGTCGGAGAAACATGATGCCAATATTTAAGTCCTTAGATAAAACACAGATACATTAAAAAAGTCACTTTGTAGGCTTCTTATAAGCTTAAACTTTATTATGTTTTAAAAAAAAGTGTATTCTTATTTTACTTAATGATATATATCTTAATGATATATAATCTTTGTATTCAGTTAGATAAGTAACGAAAAGTTAAATCTACAAACCTTTACACAGCTAGCCTTACAATTACCTTTAGTTAACAGTTGGCCTCTTGGAAAAATACACAAACATATAAACTGATAAATGAACGAAAACTACGCTTCCCATCTCTTACTGACGGAACCCTAAGAAGTTAAAATTTAAACTAAAAACGACTCTTTATGTACAAATCTTTATAGCAATCTAAACGTTCAAAACATTCCTTAACATTTGTCTTTCAGAAATAAGGATGAATGTTCACAATAAACAAAATACATGCGTACGTAATTAAAAAGAACATTATTTACCTTCCAACCCTTAGTTTAGATTTACGACGCAGAAAAGAATAATAAATTCACAGGACTGCACGGACTGGCCCGACCCTTAAGAATTAGGCAATTACTTTTGTTTATTATATGATAAGATAATAGTAATAAATGGTTGCTCGTTAGATATCAAATTTATTGGCAATAATAGGTTTTAACTCCGTAACACATTTACTGCTTTTCCGTTTATACTTTAGTTACTACATAGTCTCGAATCTGTCGCGATACAATGTTAAGTTTTTTTACTTCTTAAGTCAAGAATATTATTTTAAGAAAATTTCAATTAACAATTCAGAGTTCACAAGAGGAAAACTAAACTGTGGGCGAAGTTGAATCTCCAATAGTTATGGGTAACTCACGGAGCGCAAGCAAAAATAAACGGAAATATTTACGTTACAGTTCGCGAGTTGTAAATTTATTCCGTGAAGAGAAATCGTGCGGAAAATTTGCAATTTAGAAGTAAAGGGGGAATGCCAATAAGCCATCGATTATGTAGATGCAAAGCTTTGTGCAATGCAGAATTATCTTGCAGTCAGAACGGCGCTTAAAAACGATTTGTCAGGATATTTTCAGCAGATTATTCGAGATACTCGATGAGAGCGTGGCTTACCTCGAATTTAAGCACCCTGGAAATCATTTATCTTATTAACTATAAGATATACGACGTTAATTGAATCTTGAAAAACGTTAGTCATTTAAATCCTTAAGTTCTTTTAAATAAATTGAAAGATTACAGTATATCACAAGCTATAATTTCTTTATTGTGTATTTGGTATAAATATTCCGAAAGTTTGTACGAATGTACAAACAAAGATAATAGGCTGAAATTTTCGAAGGCTTTCGAAGAACGACTAACGATAACGTTTCCGTCTTCCGCTGTACGCTGTTACCGAGTCACGCGATCTTGAATATAGTAATTGTGCTATTTCAAAACGATCTGTAATGTTATAAAAATTTTATATTTTTACAACAGCTCAAAAAGTAATAATCCTCGTTTTTTTAATTCAAATTTGGGGCAAATTCTACAAAGTACCGATGTTGCTTATCAAGCACAGAAAATTTTGATAGGCTTATTGCGATGCTATGTTAAAGAAACACTTTGGCACGAAGTAAAAAATACCCTTAGGTTCTTAACAAATAAATTACAAACTTTGGCCTCACAGTTTTCAAATAAAAATCTGTGACAAACGACCTTGCGTTAGATTGTAATATAAAAAAACTAGATAAATTAAACAAGCTTTTATATATCA
The DNA here is from genome assembly GCF_905220565.1 of Melitaea cinxia. NCBI lineage: Eukaryota > Metazoa > Arthropoda > Insecta > Lepidoptera > Nymphalidae > Melitaea > Melitaea cinxia. The sequence goes on from NC_059404.1 coordinate 9,967,745, forward strand.
GTAACTTGATTAGCAATTGATAAAATTGGATTTTAATGTACTCTAATATTTTTAGTAAATAATATTTTAGTTTTAATTCAAAGTATTATTAAACCTTAGTCTATGAAATTAAAATTAAAAACTTAAACCAGTCACAAACAAATTACCTATTTTCTGTGTTTATACTTTGAAGGATTTGGGTTTTTACTTTTCATAAATTGTTCAAGCGTCAGCCAGAGTGATGGATGTGAGAAAAAGCGGCATACAGTATAACACTTTATCTTACGTCTTAAATCTTCTTCTTATCCAGGAAAGGGAATTTACGTCAATTTACAACTGTGTGTTATCTATTTGTAATATATGTTTTGTTCAAACAATCGTAGGAGATATTAGTCAAGCTAAAAACAAAATAAAAGCAATATTATTTGTCACTCAGAAACAAATGAAGTTTTTTTTTTTTCAAAAAAAAAATGTAAACGTAAGATACGTATTACACAACAAAAATGCAGGGCATCAAAGTTAACGGTGAAATAAAATTTACTACTATAGCCTATTCGCGATTAGAAAACTAAAAAAAGTTGTCTGTTTTACTACGATTTAATTGCTCAAAGTGCGTAGCTAAGCTAAGTGACAGGGATATGTCAATTTTTAATGCGGATAGACTATAACTATAGCATAGCCGCTAGCAGCTTAGCTGGTTGAAAATTTGACAGATTTTTTAATATACAAAACGCTAAGACCATGTGTTGCTCTAACGAAAACTGCTGCGTTACAGCACAAATCAAAATGCATAATTAGAAGTAACCGCATACATACTTTATTATGAAACAAATTAAAAACATTATGGACCTGTTAGTATATGTGTGTAACATAGTACAGATAGTTATCTATTTAATAACGTATCGTGACTGACTGGCCACGTGAAGGGTGAAAATTATCAAGGAGGGAATATAAAAACATTATTATACGGATTTTATTTTGAAAACAAAATTTCTATATATTGACTTATTTCTTTATTTTATATCCAAGGAAATGAAATAAAATGACGGTAGTTTCATTACTTTATTTTTAAATTGTATGACAACGTTACTTTTTCATCTTTTCTGATACAAAAAACAGAAACAGATATTTCCAAATATCATGATTACAGCCTATACAGTCCACTGCTGGACATAGGCCTCCACAAGTTTACGTCAAAAATAACGTGAACTCATGTGTTTTGCCCATAGTCACCACGCTGGGCAGGCGGGTTGGTGACCGTGGTATTTCCAAATATACATACATCTAATCATGAATTTAAAAAAAAAATTAAATAAAATAAAATAAATTAAAGATATAACAGCTAAGTAATTACACACCAGACCAGATCTTAGATATGTAAGAGTACCATCATACCGTCATAATTTATTACAGCTGTAGAAACAGAACTTCTTTGCTTACTTTAATATTCCACTCTAAGCAATCTGTAACATAACATGTCCCGCGGTGGAGTAAAGATCTCATGCATCAGTGAGGTAAATGAATAAAATGAATTGTTGGTTAAGCCGCCACTGGAAATCCCCAGACAGTAAATACATCCTGCCAATCAGCGGAATACACGTGTCCTATGTATTTCCCGCTTCACGCGCATTTTGCAGTGTTTTTCTTCACATCCAAGCGCAAGTTGAAAATGAATTAATTAACGGCTAGTATTTTGTCCTTTAAGTTGATTTATTTGTATGTTTAACCTCGCCTTATTTTTTTAGATACTTTTTTCTTATCTAGTTGCAATATTTAGTATTATAATAAGTAATTTAGCATAAGTTTGTTTGTTTGGTTTTAATATAAAAAAAAATTAATTGTTTTTTTTTTTGCTTTACCAATCCGATTAGAATACTTGTAATTTAGTTTTTATTCACTTGTACAGTATGTATGTATTTAATCTCGGTCTTCATATTCGACCTTCAAGGAAGTAAGTATGATTTTCCTAAATACGATAATGTGTTCAGCGACAGAGACAAATTACTCTATACAATATTATTTTTTTAACGATTCCTTATGCATTTAGATTTCATTAAAGATAGGAAAATTAATAGTTTATTGGGTAACATGAGTTATATAATGGATAATGTCGTATAAGTATGTTTTATTTCTATGTAAACTTTATTTATAGCGGCTAAGGTTTTATTTAAAAACTGTATAATTTAGAAATAGAGCGAGCGTTCCAGAGTGTTATATAAATTATTTTTATACTTGGAAATATTGAAATAGCTTAAAAGCATTATTAATAATTAACATAAGCAATTGTTAGGTATTATTTTCTGAAGTGAATTTAGATATGTATTGTTTAACCTGTGTTGTTGTCATTGAAGTTGAGTAATTGTTGTTTTCAGTGTCATATTGTGACTCAATTACTTATTATTCAATGATAATTTAATTTTTTTTTATTATTAATCTAAGCTTTAGTTACTGAGACAATTATCGTATAAATTTAAAACTTATTTTGTATTCATGTAGTCACAATAAAATAGAAGCATTAGTCTCATCGTCCATCGTATAAAAACACATGCCTAGTTGGCAGCATCAAAGTAAAGATAATGGAGACAAAACAAACCGACTAATGTACCATATTTGGTTTCAGGACAAACAGACAGACGCGCGTGTCGTGTTACCAACATGCTGCCAAAAGATCATGAATACATGTGTTTGTTCAGCTACTAGCTACAGGACTAAGGGTTCAAAATAATATTAATGAGTTTAAATTATGTTGTATTTTAACGTAGTAGTAATAATAATAAAAAAACCGTATCGTAGGACACCAGATAGGAACGAAGTTCCTTATTGTAAAATATTCTATTCGAAGTATAAAGAAAATAATTATTCGGGTATACATTTTTATTATGATTCTTTAACGATAAAAAAAAAACAAAATTATCTTAACACCTTTATAGTATAGAAATCACGTAGACTATACATTAGACGCTGTACGAGTATAGCCATCATATATAGACTATAAATAAAAAATTTACGCTTTTTTTTAACGTTACGGACGTTTTTTGGTGGCTATGGTACCCCTTCGCAACGCCCCATAAGAAACTTCGTATATAAAAAAATGTGTAATAAATGTATTAATATGTTCTGTGTTGGCCCAGTAGATCGTCAAATGCTCATTATTTTTTATTTACTAAAATCTTTTTGCATACATCAAAAAGAAACAATTTACTCTACTATATTTTATTTGCTGTTTTGGAATACGTTATGTACAATTTTTAATAATAATTATCATTTTTTTTTTCACAGAATAATAAAATATTGGTCAAATTACTTCATTTCTTTATTTCTTTTATCTATTAGTGAGATAAAATACAAGAATAACAAGCGCCTTCCCGTTAATTCCGAAATAAAAAAAAACTCCTAAAACCTACAGTAAAATCCGTACACCAGGCTCTTAAAATGCCGTTAAAATTCTTATTGTATAGTTGTTGGTTTAATATAATACGATTTTTATTTTTAGTATGGATGAAATGATAGGAGACTAGCATATAATTACACCTACTTTCTTTTTGAACTGGTAAAAGTGGATTACATTTTAATAAATTTGGGAAACAACCGGTTTCAAAACAGATGTTAAAGATCAAAGCTAAGTACGAAACTATATTGTTATAAACGAAAATGTTAACTAATAATTATATATCTTTGTGGGTCAACCGTCTTTAGTTATTTTCTTTACCACAAGCTCTAGTAATAATTAAATAATTACACCTACACAAAACCTATTATTGGCCTTATTATTGTTAATATTATGTTAAACTTTATATACGAATTATAACGCTCTTGGTTTTCAAATAAAATAAAATAAAATTACTTTACTGTTGACAAATGAAACGTATGTCACACTATTCATTATATTTTTATAAAAATTTTATTTAAATGAATAATTCTGTTTGCAGGCAAACGAAGAAAAACCGACTTCAATTATATCGGCAAGAAATACAACGTATGTAGACGAAAAAATTGTCAAACAAATACGCATTATCAAAGATTACTCCAAAAGTAGTAATCAGATCTCGATGAAATTATATATACGGAATATATATATACGGTCGAATTGAGAAACCTCCTCCTTTTTTGAAGTCAGTTAAAAATAAACCACACATATTTTATTAACATTCCATCATTTCTTTTCGTTTTAAAGATTTAAAATTTATTATCTAAAGTTAAATTGATTTTTAAATACAATCACCTAAATAAATAAAATAATTAATACGTTAGCAATCATCATTTTATGTAGCACTGGCACATTAAAAACAGAGAGGCTCTAACATGTACCTATCACCTATTTATCAGCCTTACATAGCTTTCTTAACAGGTCTTCCATAATTTTCTCGAATAATCTAAGACACAAACAACGGGAGCCGATATACGCAAAGTATAATTAACGGTGAAATTCCACACGCGACAACTCTGCAGCATACTAGATAGACTATAAAATAAATAAAATGATAAAGACATTAGTAAAGATATCAACTTAATTTTTAACTTGATTTATGATAATTATTTTACACATCCATGCACCTACATTATATTTTTTTCTTATTAATCGACTTCAAAAAAAGAGGTTCTCAATTCGACTGTATTTTGAAATAAAACTTCTTTACGCCGCTTGACTTGGGGAGTACGCTGGTGATAGCGTGACGAGAGCGTTACGAAAACTATGATCGGGCGAGGCAAACGGGAATTGAGAGGGATATATGAGTTTAATAGAGCCTAAGAAGTTTTACTTCAGTCGCGTGGTCTAAAGCACACTCGTTTTTTATGTGTAACTTTTTACTGGGTGTACCAATTTTATTAATTTTTAATCGAAAAATAGTGCTTTTAATATTTAAACGTGATTGAGACCTAATGAGTACCTTTTTGAGTTACCCCTTATAATACGTATTTCGTTAATTGTTTTTTTTTTTTTTTTACTACATACGTTGTATTATTGGTCGATGTAAATAGAATTCAGCTTATTTTTATTTACGCTCAAACACAATTATTCATCTATCTATTATTGTGTGTGAAATCTATTATAGAAAAAAAAAATATTTTGATGTTTATAAGAACTTACTGCATACAAAATATTTGTTTTAAAAAAAAATGTTACCTACGTCAACACAAAATATGTCTTTTTTATTAAATGTAATTTACTAAAAACCTGTTTTGTCCTTGTCGCTTCTAAAACATAGCATAATGGAAGAAAGAGATAAAGAATATATTACTGTTATATTTTATTAATAGTCGGGTTAATCGATAGCGTGTGTCAGCTACGTTTTTTAATAACCTACGTATATACTTTAACGTAGAAAATTGCGTTGTTACAAGTATCATTAATCACAAATACAATGCTTGTCAAGCTGACGACGCGTGCCTCAAGGGGCCAAGTTTCCTGTATAATGGCTAAATAAATCGAAAATCGTACAAAGAGAAAAGAAAACCATTCCCGTATTATGTAAACGTCGTGTTTCGAGAAGTTATTAAGTTTCGCTGAAACGATGTTTTAAGAAGATCGCTTTTCAGTATTCAAATTTTACCACAGATATAAAAGATGAGTTAATAATTTTTTTTCTGTCAAAGTTGTAAACTTAAGTGAATATCGAAAACTCTTTCAACAAAAAATAAAAATATTAAAAAAAAATTAAAGCGGTATTTTACAAGTTTTATGAGCCGTTACGTTTATCTATCTAATTCATCATCATCATTACAGCCTATACAGTCCACTGCTGGACATAGCCCTCCACAAGTTTACGCCAAAAATAACGTGAACTCATGTGTTTTGCCCATAGTCACCACGCTGGGCAGGCGGGTTGGTGACCGCAGTACTGGCTTTGTCGCATCGAAGACGCTGCTGCCCGTCTTCGGCCTGTGTATTTCAAAGCCAGCAGTTGGATGGTTATCCCGCCACCGGTCGGCTTTTTAAGTTCCAAGGTGGTAGCGGAACTGTGTTATCCCTTAGTCGCCTCTTACGACACCCACGGGAAGAGAGGGGGTGGCTATATTCTTTAGTACCGTAGCCACACAGTACGATCCGATACGATCTAATTGACATGAAATAAAATTACTCAAAATAGATTATTTTACAAGATCAATATTTAATTTTTTTTTTTTTTGTTTAATTAATTTTATATAATGACGAATACAAATTACTATAGTATTAACTTGTCCTCGCCATTTCGTTGAATCCGATTGATATTTAAAAAAAATCGAATTTTATTGACAGAATTTTAATACATCCCTCAAGATATTTTATCTTTTTCTACACAGCTATCTAGGTGTAGCTTGGAAGCACATACCATATCAATAATAGACATATTACATTACAAACAGAATGCAATTACCTTGCAAACGGAGCGCGATCATTACATATCCCCTAATATCACGAATAAAAATAAATTAGCTATAGCGCGAACGCAATCAGGGTCCTGGATAGTGTCCGGACAATTACCGTCTGGCTCCAAAATTTCCCAATATGAACCGCGTAATTGATATTTACGGAACATTAACCCCCTAGTAACTATCGAGAGGGATCCCGTTTTTATCACTTAATTAATAAATTGAGCAATTATTTTTCGTTATACGAGTAAAATATGCCTTTGGAAGTGTTTTGTGTAATATGAATTTGGAGTCATAAGATAGTGCGGTAAAAATGTGGTATTTTAGAGTTTATACTTCACTATGAATCAGGTCTAGCCATATATTCATGAGCATTACGTGAACGATCACCGTAAATAGTTTCATTTCCGACTTCAAAAAAGGAGGAGGCTACTCAATTAGACCGTATATATATATATATATATATATATATATATATATATATATATATATATATATATATATATATATATATATATATATATATTTGAAATTCGAATTGAGTAGAGACTCTAATACAAAACTTTGTAAGATTCGTAGTTATTCAAATGCGTTAAAATCTATTTTATTGAGATAGATTTAGCACAAATAAACATTGTTAACGAAACTTATTAATCAGGACCCTTATCTTGTGCGGTGTACAATTGACAAATATGCGGTATTACGACATTGTTTGGTATAATTTCAGACAGTCTGGGTTTGTTTTCGTAACGCATTTAATATTTTGTATATAAAAAATTAAATGAAAGCAATTTACTTGACATAAAGTATCCTATATTTATATCATATACTATATACTAAATATATTTTGGTTATACTAGATCGTTCAATAAGTCCCGAGACTAACCTGGAAATGGCGCATATATTAAAAACTCTTTTGATTTTTAAAAAGTACTGGCTATCAATACAAGAATATGTGTCAAATTTTTAAAAATGGAACAATAAAATTATTGATTTTGAAACATTTAAGTGACGCTACGGTTGTAATTTCGATACAATGGAAAAAAACGAGTTTCGCGTGTTCATAAAACATTGTTTTTTAATGGGAAAAAATACCGTTGAAGCACAGCAATGGCTTATAAAATGTTATGCAGGATCAGCTCCCTCTAAAGCAACCATTTGTCGGTGGTATGCCAACTTCAAACGCGGTCGCATGGACACCAATGATGGGGAACGCTCAGGTCGTCCAAATGAAGCAGTGACTCAACAAAATATTAAAAAAGTCCTCAAAATCGTATTGGAAGATCGGAAGGTAAAAGTGCGAGAGATAGCCGAGATAGTGAAGATTTCAGCTGGTAGTGTTTTCACTATTTTACATAAAAATTTGGCCATGAAAAAGCTTTTTTCTAAGTGGGTGCCGCGTTTGCTTACAACTAATCAAAAGGAACAACGTATCAATGATTCAGAGCGATGTTTGGCGCTGATGAATCATAATAAAAAGGATTTTTTACGTCGGTATGTAACAATGGATGAAACCTGGATATACCATTTCACTCCGGAATGTAATCGACAGGCAGCGGAGTGGAGAGCGGCTGGTGAAAGCCGCCCGAAGCATCCAAAGACTCAGAAATCGGCCGGTAAGGTTATGGCGTCTATATTTTGGGATGCGCATGGAATACTTTTCATCGACTACCTTGAAAAGGGGCAAAATATAAATAGTGACTATTACATGTGCTTATTGGAGCGATTGAAGTACAAAATTGCGGATAAACAGCCTCACATGAACAAAAAGAAAGTGGTGTTTCACCAGGACAACGCGCCTTGTCACAAGTCCGTGAGAACGATGGCCAAAATTAACGAATTGGGCTTCGAATTGCTTCCTCATCCCCCTTATTCGCCTGACTTGGCCCCCAGCGATTACTGGCTGTTTGCAGACCTCAAAAAAATGCTTCAGGGTAAGAAATTTGACTCAAATAGTGAAGTTATCGCAGCAACGGAGGCTTATTTTGAAGCCAAAGACAAATCGTTCTACACACATGGGATAAAAAAGTTAGAAAAGCGTTGGAGGGACTGTATCGCTCTTGGAGGAAACTATGTTGATGAATAAAAATTAATTTTATAAAAAAGACCTTTTTTTAGTACTTAGTCTCGGGACTTATTGAACCACGTGTTAAAGAATGACTTCTGTTAAAAGGATTGATGTATATTTCAACCTGTAGACTGAATTAGAAAAAGGCGCGCTTAGTAATATTTTATTAGGGTGGACAATAAAAAAGTTTTGTGAATATATTTATGCATAATTGTTTATTTGGTTTTATTTCTAAGTTTTTTTTTTTCACACGTATCATCTAAAAATATTATATATTAAAAAAAAATATAAAAATATTTATAAACGAAATAAAGTTTATCAACAGTTACTTTTTCTATTATCTAATATCTGTTCCAAAATTACTTATATTTTTTTAAATAAACAGACCAATAACACATCATTTAATCTAATTCAAAAACGATATAGTTGGAGTTGTACATGAACGGAAATAGGCAATGGAAATATGCTTAAAGATTCAAGCATTATTTACAGCAAGAGAGGTCATTTGCCAGTGTCAACCGCACATTTGTATCGGCTAAACTTTAAAGGAATTGTAGAGTAAAGACAGATTGTTAGTCAATCATTGTAACTATCTGTAGAAGGGTTCGCTCTCGTTAAGATGTTTGTGGTTAGGTGAAATAATAAACCACATGGGTGATTAAATCTAGAAAACAATTACACTGTCTTGTAATGCGAATATAATGCGTGTGTAGAATGGCATGAAGATTTATTATAAAAAATATATTATGCGGCTACGTATGCGTGTAAACTTAACTATATATTGGTGTATAGGGTACAAAGATAAATCTTTGTTTTGTGTATGATATTTATGTTTTTATATGTGTGTGTACTAACTAAATTAACAACGATATAATTTATTGTACTGTTTATGATATGCAAATCATTCATTTTTTGTTAATTTCAAAGAAAGACATTTTTAGACATATACTAGCTGCTGCCCGCGACGTCATCTGCGTGAACGCTATAAAGCACCAAAAATACCTACGATTATACCTTTTAAAATAACATTCATTTACCCGTTTCTTCTTTACATTTCATATCTACAGAAAAATCTCATAGATGGCGCTGCTTTAAAATTGTCTTATCTACTTATATTCATTTAATTATGTTTATCGGCTTAGTTATATTACATGATTTTTATAGTGTGAAGCTAGCTTATATAGCATGGTTATTAACATAATAACAACAATATTCAAATATGCGTCGTTAGATTACACGTTGTTAGAGAATGCGTTGAGGAAATAAAGGTTCACTGCTCGTTCCAGGTAGGTGATTGCATGATAATATGTAGCCTATATGTTGACCCGACTTCTTAATATTATTCGTGCCAAATTTGAAGTAAATCCATGCGGTACTTTTTGAGTTTATCCCGGACATACATACAGACAAACAGACAAAAATTCTAAAAACTATATTTTTGGCTTCGGTATCGATTGTAGATCATAACCCAAGTATTCTTTAAAAAAAAATCAATGTACAGTTTTGACTTTCTTACCATTTTATTATATGTATAGATGTTTCTCTAGGATTCCAAAGATAACAACGTTTTGTACGATTCAAAATCAAAGCCTCATTGTAACGTCGCTTTTTTAAGTATTTAAAGTATAATGAAGATGATATTAACTGGCGCCATATATTAAAATTGAAAAGTCAGTAATTTACACCCATTGTGTAATACGAATCAATCAAACAATTGAACCGTTGACGTCAGTTGTTGTGACGCGTATTTCACAGTCTGCTGACAATTCTACATATCCAGGATACTCTATATATATTAACAAAAATAGCAAATTTTGCAATACACGCATTTAGAGTTTTAACTTTTATTAATATTACTATTTCCTAATTTTAAAGGTATTTGCATAAAGATTAAGATAGCGTATTATTTAATAATTGTGTTTGCTCGCAAACGAAAAAAAAACTGACTTCAATTACATCGACGAGTAATACAACGTAGATCGACGAAAAAATAGTCAAGTAACTACACGTTATCAAAAATTACTCGAACGCTTCAGCCTGTAATATCCCACTACTGGGCATAAGCCTCTTTCCCCATGTAGGAGAGGGATCAGAGCTTAATCCACCACGCTGCTCCAATGCGGGTTGGCGGATATCAAAAAAAAAAAAATCAAAAACTGCTCAAAAAATAGTTATCAGATCTCGATAAAATTTATATGTGACCACATGATAAACATCAGCTTTCGATTAAATTAAAAATATACCCAGTAAAAAGTTATTGCGGATTTTCAAGAGTTTCCCTCGATTCATCATCAGATCCTAGTTTTTTTATCATGGTACCAAACTAGGGATATCCCCTTTTCAACAAAAAAAGAATTATCAAAATCGGTACATCCCGTAGAAAGTTATGCGGTATAATACAACGTAGGTTGACGAAAAAAGCTCGCGATTCGTAGGACTACTATTTTCTCTAGTCCTATCCATCACAAAAATTTTAACCACTTGATTAAATAAAAATCTAATAAAAAAGGTTCCTTTTTAATACAAATTCATGTCAAATTGATGGTATTGTTATTGTGCGTTTATATTTACTTTAAGGAAGGAAGAAATGATTTGGATATTATTAAAAAGTCACACACACATCCTGTTCCGAACACCTGTTTCAAACGTACAAATGAATCACTTTTGTCCCTCTTTATGGGAAAAGCATTTAAGGTGTTAGAGTATTGTAATCGAGCCCTATTGTGTTTTGGAATGCTTTGTTTCTTGACACACCTTTAAGGTAAAATGTGGTCGTTCTATCGAATACGAAAATAGAAGAGGCAGGTATTGTTGTTATACGATGGTGATAAATGAGTGTGAATTTAGGGTGGATTATAGAAATTATTTAGGTTATTCGATGTACACTAGTCGTCGCTCACGACTTCTCACTTTGTAATTAGGACATTTAAGCCTTCTTTTAAGACGAAAAAGTCTTGAATTATCGCTCTATTGTGAATTTTGACTTATTGTGACTTAGCTTCGTCCTCAGAAGTGTTAATAAATTAGTTTTGTACTCAAAAGTTTTATCTAATAATAAAAGTAAGTAAGAGTTACTTTTAGTCTTTGTTATAATGTTCGTGTATTTTTAAGAGAGAACGGTAACGAAGGAATATGATAAAATTAAATAGCCAGTGTCTAACATTCAATCTTCGTTTTTATTACAAACGTCTGTGAATTTCGTTGTTAGCATTTGTTTAATAAAAATTGTCTTAATGATAAGCAGGAAAAGCTAAGTTACTAAAATTCTTTGACAATTATTTGAAAACGATTACGTGTTACTTCTTTGTAAACGAAACAATAACAAAAATGTTAGCGCTTTTATATTTCACTTCGACATTTTTACTTTTAAATTATTTCAAGATTTAACTTTACGACGAAGTCCATACAAAACCTTTACTTTTATGATTAAAATATTACTTTTTGTCTACTATCGATATATCAATTACGTGAAAACATATATAATTACTCTGAAACGTCTAAAAGAAATAAACGTAAAAATCATATATCATTTTAATTAAAGTTATTATAACTCTATAAATACTCGTACAGTACAAACACAAATTATGTTTTAATAGACACTTCGTAACAGACAACAAAAGACCAATATTAGTGGAACAAAGTGTAATTAAGCATCCATTAATGAAGCAGACGAGGGCGTAGCTTTTATGCCCAAACACGTTAAATGTAAACTCTATCTCATAACTATGATGTAATACGGGAACGATTCAAAATTAACATTATTTTAGTAAGTAGTAACGTATAATTAAAAAAATACTATATCTCACGTATAATATAGAATACAGAATGATTTAAAATTGATATTGTTTTAGGAGTAAAGTAAAAGTTATATTGATATAGTAGTTGTAATTATAACAATAAATTGAAACTTGGAAAACCAAAAATAAAATACATGAACATAAAATGAAAACAATATACGAATTTTAAAGAAGATTTTATATAAACAAAATGCATCATTCATCCTTTCTTTGTCTAAAAAAGTTTTTAAGATAAAATTGTAAAATTGTCTACAAGACGTACAAGAAAGATTTATTTTTTTATATTCTTTTCTTAATTTAAAAACTTTGTTCAAGTGATAATCCCGGTTCTTCCGATGTCGTGATTCGATGTCGGACTGAATTTACTTCGCTCCTAAGGATTTCGGTGCTTCCATTAACTTGAAAAGACTCAGCCAGCTTAATTAAGAATTCTCTCGGAAATCTCGTCTCGGGCCATCCTCGAACAAAATGGCCGCGATTGATTTTAAATGAGCTCGAACAAAGACCGGCAAAAGGCTTCGGTTTGTCCATAAAAACTTTGTGGTACCTTAAGTGGGAGATAGAAATAAAAAGTGTAAGAATAAGAATTAAAAAAGTTTATTTTTATTAAAAAAATATTTTTAAAGTACATATTTTAAAAATATATTTTTTTTACTTTTTTTGTGTATTTACTAAACTAAAAAGATAAAATGCAGTTTATTTGTTATTACAAGTTGTCACAATATATTTGCTGTTTATGTACAATGTAAGGTATTCAACTTTCCAAACATGGCATATTTTAAAACCGACAATGTTCGACATTTCGTAAATGTTTGTGCTTTTAAAGCTTTCGCTACACTTGAAGCATACTTAGCTGCGTGCGTTGCGTTAATTTGTTGCCGTTATGCCTAGACTAAGGTAGACACAATAGTCGTAAGACTGAGGTACTTGACAGCCAGTATTACTATAATTAAAACATAAAACGAAATCGAATACCGTATTAATCTAGAAGCTGTTATGCAGCAAGCAATTCAATGCCTGATACCAACAAAGATGATATTTTAAAATTTTGTTTAAATATTGGGATAAGACGTAACTAGACATACTTTTCGTCTTAATCAATGCCGTTAACCCATAGTATAGTCTTGAATAATTTAATGTAAGTTTACTGTAAGTTTGACACAATTCAACACGATTTAATAAAATTACAATTATTACAAAATAAATTTTAATTCTTTAAAAATTACTTTGATTAAACATTTAAAATTTGTCAAAATAACGAAAGTCGTGTGTTTTAGACTTAAGCTTAAAAGTTATATCATGTGACTACATTTAATTGGTCTATTCATATAGTAAAGACGCAATATGGAATTATTTTTTAATACTACTCTATAGGGCTTGCACAGAAGTTCGAACGTATGAAATTTTAACAGTTTTAAATGTAATTAAAATTAAAACATAGTTAGAAACTTATTTTAAAATTTTACAGATTAAAAGAATAAAAATTACCTATTGATTATTATTATCCATGATATTTTCGTTTCTCTAATATTTTCATAACCGTCGGACTGTTTCATATATTTTTTGGCATGTATTTTTCACGCTTCGTGGACTAAGCTTTAATTTCCTGTTGCTTACAGATCGAGACGACAGCTTGCTCAAGAAAACTCGGCTCAACATAAATAAGGAGACAGAAAATTCTGTCGTAAGTGAGAAAATATTACGCGGCTTAATGCTACCGGCACCTTACGGAAAGCACGCTCGTTATTCTGATTTATGATACACCCTAAATTGTGTCTTTTTTTAAATAAACACCTGTATAATACGGAAGGGACATTTTTTGTATTGTTTTCCGGAAATTTTACATATTAAGCATTCCAACACATAGAACAGAAGTGTTCATTTCACGAGTATGTACATTCATCTCCTACATGGAAAAAGAGCCCTATGCTCAGTATTGGGATGTTACAGGCTGAATCGATAGTTTTTAGAACGTCTGTTGCCGCTTTTGTTGGAAAACACATTACTGCTAGAGTACTGAGTTTATGTGTATATTAATAAAATAAATTTTAATAAGTTTATCTTAAAATTGATAATTCATATCATAAGTAACTAGATCCTTAAGTGTTTATTTCACATATCAAAATTAGTATGTGCTTACGTGCATGTAAGACTACAGACGCAGTGTGGCTATGAAAATAATTTATAATTATTAATAAATAAAATACGAAATTTGTTTATCTATGTGAAAGAAAATACATTAAATGCATGCAATGTTTCAGTTGATTAAATTAATTTGAATACACGAATTTCATTCCATTCAAATTACAATATAATTAATACGTTTTATGATAATCCCGACAACACTACGCTGTATCATTAAAGATTAATAGACTCGTCAGTACTAAGTGCACATCACTATTAATTTCCCTTGCTAATGTGTGTTTAACACCAATGCTCATAGCCACGATATATCATTGTATCACAACCTGTTTCATATTGTGAATTAATTCTGATATTGCAGATATGATTAAAGGTAAGGTATTTACATACATTATAATACAAGGTGCTATGTATCGAATATTTATGAGATCAGTGCTACATTACAAAATGTCATTCACCGTTATTGCTTGTGAAATTAAAATAACCCAGGTCGAGACAAAATTGCATTCGATAAGGAAAGAATAAACGTCACTTAAATATTTTATTGGGTGGAAGCCGAAAGATCTCATTTTCATAATAAGCCCCATGACGCATAAACTACATGTTTTACGATCAGTCATGCCAAATAAATTTCATTATGCTGCGCGTAACGAAGCCTACACAGAGCTGGTGAAAGCTCAAACGTTCATATCCACATTTTTTATGTTTTAGCTACTAATTAGATAATCAACGTGATGCTACGAAGATAATGTGTTGTTTCCACATTTTTATATCCAATCATTTACAATTTTTGTCGATGGTAAAATGTATGGTGTGTAGCTTCATTTTGAAGTTTCATTTTCTCGCTTGGAAATACGAAAATTGACTACTATTTTCGCGTCGGACTTCAGTCAACTTATAAACATCGGGAACATTAATTGTTCCCATTATTTCGTGTCTGCGCAGTATGTCTAGTATGGACAGAGTACAATTTCGATTCCCCGCTTCAATAATTTGCCTTGATGTCATAATTTTTGCGCACGACTGGACTCCGAATGGATTTTCCGATAGAATTGGTACATTTCAGTCGGTCTCGATGTATTGTTATGGCTTGGGACGAAACAATGCTATATATTTTTTTAGTTCGCTTAACACTTTCATTGGGTTCAACGAGTGTTAATTTTGACATTGAAAATTTGAAATGAAACACACAGACAATTTAGAAGATTACTCAATTATATGGATGTAAAATAATTGATAGATTTAATTATATACTATAAAAAATTACTCACTCTTCCTTACAAAGTTTAAAATTTTTTTAATTTCAAAACATTCTAATTTATTTCATTTTATTTTATTTACAATTAATACTATCCCAAAGTAGCGTTAACATATTCCTGTTAATTGAAATATTACACTCAAATGTTCTGGTAAATATGTATGATTTAAGATTGCATCAAGAAATGTCACACGGGTGTAAAAATAGTGTGAAAAAGAAAATCGACTCTTACCATCCGTACATAATTGAAGCTTAATAAAACCTGAACAACGTAGGCTCAAATAAAAAAAATAATACCGAGCTGCGACAAATGAAGCAAACGTGTTCAGCTTGCAGACGCCTTGTACGAGATATTAAAAATTAAATTAATTTTAATGAAGAAAGCAATATCAGATGCTCGTGGAATCTTTTGTTGTGACTGAGGGGTAAATGGGGGAATACTTAATTAAGTGTCGGTGAAACCCTGTCTACTTAATGCAATGAGTTCACGCCTCGTTTAACTTTCATAAAATTCTTTTAG
Source organism: Melitaea cinxia (assembly GCF_905220565.1). NCBI lineage: Eukaryota > Metazoa > Arthropoda > Insecta > Lepidoptera > Nymphalidae > Melitaea > Melitaea cinxia. Next base: position 9,983,860 of record NC_059404.1, read on the forward strand.
TCAGCTATTATTTTTTCTCATCTGTTCAATTTTCGCGTAATCCTTTAATATTTTTTATAAAATATAGTTTCAATAAATGTTCTTGTTAATTTATTTATAAAACTATAAACAAAGTAAAAATGATTCATGTTTCAAGTATCGGAATTTTCTCCTGAAGGCCTGTAAGTGAGAAGATTTACAGTTTAATCAATCACGCTGTTCCACCAAGGGTTGGGAAATTATTTTCCTACTATGGTTACGATCGCTACGTGATGTTCAAGACAACAATTAGTATCAATCTATAGTTATAAATAAACAGTCGTAAAAGTTCAAATATCTGGTACCATACCATATTGATGCTGCAAGAATCCCCGAATAATTATAAAATAAGGCAAGCCATAGATTTTTAATGTTCTTTACGATTAAAGCCGAAACATCAAAATGCGTTTTTGAATTATATTAAATATCTAATTTTTATTTTTTTTTAAATAGTCCTATGTACCTTCAAATATTTAACCTAACTCTACGAAATACTTTTATTCTTTTATGTTTCAGATGAATCATGAGACCTATATGATTCCCGTAATTTGGAGGTGAAAAAAAAACATTACGCGTTCAGAGATGTGTGTATCCGTCAATTATATTATAAGCTGAAAACATGTACTAAAAGTATATAAAGTTCGAAATAAAAAATGCGTTACATTCATTACAAAATATTCATAATTACCGCGTCTTACTTTAGCTTCTCAGGGTAGTGGAGCCCCTTAAAGCCTAAAAGCATCGCTAGCAAGCTAGTCTAAAGCCGGTACTTATCTGTCACTCAGACACGCAATGTGTAACGCATTACAGTTGAAGCGAATCATAATTTAGCTGCTCCATTCACATTGCTCACAAGTGTTCTCTAATGTGTAAATTGATATGAAAACGCAACGCTACTTTACATACGAAGTGCTTAGTGAAATGTGTATATAAACTGATTTATGTTTAATATTTCACGACAATTTTGAGTGTTTAATATATGAACTTACAAGTATTCCATACGTTACCAATTATTCGACAAATGTATTATAATTTTGATTTTGGAATACGTTCAGTAATATCTACTAAGGTGTTACTAATTCAATTAGAAAAAAGTGTCTTTCCTTTAAATCGCTTGTTGTTTAAACGAAGAAAATATTAAACAGTGTTCTTATGTTTTAAAGATTACGTATAATTAAAATACATAATGTAATATCCATTACTACAATATATTGACAAAGTAACAACTCAAATTTTAATTCATCAAAAAATCGATAGTAAACCGATCAATATAGATTAGGGTGAGATAATAATGTGGCTTATATCTCTTTCATACGAAAAAAATAACCTAAATGATCCGATGCAGCAGGGGTGCGAGCCGATGTTAAATATCGCCGCGTGCATGCTGGGTTAGTTACGGTCATGATGAATCTGAGGTTGCATTTTAGGGTTTGCAAATTTAAACGCAATAAAACCATTACGGAACAATTATCTGGATTTCTGTTCATTGATAGGGGAAACGTTTTAAGCCTTACAAATCCTTCTAGGAAAATTATATTCAGGTTATTAGACTGGAGTTAAAGCTTGCTTGGTTTTTTAATTGATTATAAACGCAGTTATAAATAAAGTTTGTAAATTATTTTTTACTTAGCCGAGAATACATTTTTTTTCTATAAATCGAGACTACTTAAAAAAAACACTTTATGTAAAATTATTAAGTTATGAAAATAACTAAAACTACACCAGCGCAAAAACTGCAAATTATCCTCACAAGGCGCAATATTGTAGTAACGGGTTTTTTTTTAGAGTAATTTTTCCCCTAATCTTTCATTCATGCTATTCGTCATTTTTTTCTCATTATAGTCTTTTAAATGCACAACGATTACATAAATATTTTTACGAATCAAAGAAAAATGGATTTTGATTATCATTTTCCGACTATAAATAAAGCACTATAAAGGATTAATAATATCTCATAATGAGAAACTTTAATTTCATATAAGGTATTTATTTCATAAACTATTTCCTTATTCGATAAATTCCGAGCCCATTACGAACACGATATACATATGCAGTAGATTTTCACACGAGTACAAATTGTGTAAATAAATTCGCACAATTTATTCTAATACATGTCAATATAAATAAAGAGATAGGAGCCACGTGACCCCACAAGCACGCCATGTGACCATAACCCTAAATCAGAAATGGGGGTCTAATTGCTTAGAAAATATTAACAGATCTGTATTGGTTTCTCGCAAGTAATAAGCTTATTGCGTATTTATATTTATTTTAAATAGTAAATCTTTACTTTTATCAAATTTCTTATAGAAATGTAAAAAGACGATTCAATAACATTTTTTTCTCTTATAGTTCTACAAAAATAAATGTATTAAAAATAAATAATATATTTTGTCCACACGATGTAATGTGTATGTTGTGTAGATGAGTTGTGTGTCCGTGTGCATAGTTACAACAGACTTATATTCATATAATTATCTTTTATTAAATGAAAACATTCATAATATAAGCATAAAACACATATTACACCTAGATTCGGCACGAGAATCGAACTCATTATCCCGGAGCGGAATACTGGATTACCTGCAGCCAACCGCTTTAATGAAAAAACTAGAATAAAATTGTAAACTTAGTCTGATTTACTAGTTTGTTTTAATAAATTCCACGGCGATATACTTATGTAGTAGTTATTTACTACTAAATGCAGTCCAAAATTTGATTCATTTCAAGATCGGTATGGATCAAAACTTTCGATTCTGTCCAAAAAATCTGCATTGAAGTAGTGCTATTGATAAGGCTTAAATTACTTATATCTTCATTAAATAGCCCGCTACCTAACAATGTGACATTTGTTGAAATTTATACTAACTACGATTCAATACATATTATAAACACACATTATAATGGTGTCGTGGTGCTCAAGTGTAGGGGTATATCGGCTCTCTCGTAGACGCCTAAACACCAACGGTTAGCGGGTTCGATTCTCGCTCGGGATGGATATTTGTATTTGTACAAATATTTCATTTAGATATGGATGGCTGTCCTTGTTGTCCCAGCGCGCTTCGGAGAGCACGTTAAGCAGTCGGTTCCGGTTGTTTCCATAAATATCTGCTAGCGATCGTTACTCATAGTACCTAAGGAATATATCTACCAATCCACAATGGAGCAGCGTGACGGATTAAGATATGATCCTTCTTTTACATGGAAAAAGTGGCCTTTGACCTGCATTGGTATGTTACAGGCTAAATCTATCTATATTTATTATTCGATGCTAAAATAAACATTTTATGCGCGTTTTGAATTTGTTTTGTCACTAGTATCTTCTTACTTGCGGCGGTATGTTCCATGCCTTAAACTTGAATTGTCTGGCGACTGACTATAAAAGCACACACAATGTTACTCCCCCATATATATAGGGTCGCAAGATTTTGTTGTATTCGCTGCATAAACGATCCCACCCTGGACGTTTTGATTTGAAGTAAATTATATTCGTTTTAATTTAATCGGTGACATTGAATAATATGGGGTGAATACGGATGAATTTCAATTAATGTGTGTTTATTTTGCTATTTATATTAAAATATCTATACCTATGAATATGACCTTAATTTATAAAACAATGTATGAGTTAGTTTTTTTAGAACTGCGCTATATTGTTTATATTGCAGTTTTTTTTTGTGTGCCAAGAATGAAGGAAACAACTTTATACATTTTTTTTATGTAAGTGATATATTCACAGTCTTATAATGCCCGTGCTTTTGTTATTCCATATTGTATATTTTTTTTAAACATGCATCCGTACTTCACTGGAAATTAATACACATCCAGAAATTTCTCGAAACACTTTTAGTACTAGTAAAGTTTATTTCTATTTAGTATTGAAATCTTACAGTTAATTCAACAATTGTGATACAATTTTCTGATACGCAATGTAATTCATAGCTTGTGGAGGGACCCATGTCAAAAATTTAAACCCGAGGGATGACAATCGTGAGAACATAAGGCGACCTGAATACTTTTAAACTGTAAACTGTCCAAAGAGACATTTTCTTTTCATGATACCCACCTGGGTAGCGCTCGTGTACATTTATTTATCTGTATTTATGATAAAACTACTAAGACTTAGAACTTACATTTTTATGTATGATATTTTGTAAAAAAAATACAGGCGGTGAAGCTAAATACTATAGCTTTAGCAAAGCAGATCTAATCAACTTCTCAATAAGAAGGAGATGATAGATTTGCCTACCATACAAAATATGTTAAAAAATAAGTTAATTCGTCGATTTTTTTTCACGAACATTCAGTCAATCTATATCATTTCGAAAGTGTCGTGACCGGCCAAAGCTCTAACGTGAAATAGGATCTGGGAGAAATTTCTCGTTGTGAGGAGTAGGAGAGAGAAACTGGGGTCAGACCAGCTGGAGAAAGATTCTTGATTAGATCAGGGTCAGTAGCGCATGTGACGATGATGTCATTCAAAACTTGTGACTGCTAATTGAGTTACAGAGTATATAAGATAAAATCATAAGTCCTGACACCGTTCCTAATAAAGTTGAGTAGTAATATTTCTGTGAAATATTAGACTTCATTATTGTCGTCTTAGCACATTTTAGACTTAAAGTAACAAGTATGTTAATTAGAAGCGGTTTCCAAAACAAGGTGTAGTTAAAGCAATATTTATCTTGATAATTAGCAAAAGCTGGCTTATACGTGGTTTGATAAAGCTTCTTGTTAAACCAGTAGCTTTCAACTATTGGTATTTACATACCAGAAAATAATCTTAAAATTTATTGTACGATATATATACATAAGTATATACATAGTTATATAATTACTTACCGAACTTACTTAAATAGTATTTATTGACCGCAAATAAGAATAATTAAAAACATTGTACCGCCTAAAATTAAATTGGCCTGCGCTAATAACGATAATATATAATTCAAAATCTGTAAAACACTTCCCGTTCACGACCTTGTTAATTACAATTTATTTAAAGAACAATCCTTTAATTTAGATATTCAAAAGTTAAAAGATCATAAAAATACCACGCGTCTCGTACCAAAAAAAGTTTAATAATACCTAAAATCAAAAATACGCACGGTTTTTTTTTTGTGATTGTGTAATATGTATGTATAAATAAAAATAAAACATAAAGTATACTTGTAAGTTTTTTTATTTCTCAATTTAACAAAAATTAACTGTAAATTACTGATATTTCGTATACATGTAAATTATAAGAAATTAAATTGAAACACAGAAACACACAGAAAAGGTTTGATAGCTCTGGTTCAAGGCTCGCGTGCCACTCCGGGTATATAAATTAAAACATAATTGTGTTATCGTGACCTCACGCTTTAATGCGTTTAGTTCGCGACGGCCCGACGAAGGGAAGGATGGAATTAATAAAAAGAAATTATGGACTAGTAGTTCTATAGGTAACTTTTTATATCCTGTTAGTAGTTTGTTATCGGTGTTTTAAATTATTAATCTTTTGGCTTAGAATATATTAAAGGTTGTTTTATTAGACGTACTTCTTTGTAATGTATACGTATGATAATATAAGAGGCAAAATGTTTTAATAAGTCATAGTAGTTTTATAATTTTATAAACAGAAAAGTTATGAGAGTTAGGTCTTAGTCGTTTCTAGATATAAATTGTGTCGTATTTTGTAACAATATTTTTATACTAAATGCTAAAGTAACACATTTGCCATTTAAAACACAATAACCTCCTTCAAAAGGTAAGGCATATCTTATATATAAAATTCTCGTGTCACAATGTTAGTTACAATACTCTCCCAAAACGAATGGACAGATTTTATGAAATTTTGTGTGGATATCGGGTAGGTCTAAGAATCGGCCAATATCTATTTTTTATACCCCTAAGTTATAAGGTGGGGGGGGGATTAAGGGGCTTTATAACCTATATGGCAAAACAACGTTTGCGGGGTCAGCTAGTTTTTTTTTTATTTTTATAAAAACCTTTTTATTGTTTTAAACTATAGTTACAACCTACAAGAAAATAGAAATATTAAAATCAAGACTATTTTATTAACAATAATTCACAAGCAAATTTATATGGCGTACAAATTAATTTATGTACAGTAAGCCCCGTCCTTTGAATCAACATATACAGAAGCTATACATCATCTCTAAACGTCAGAACAAGGATCATCATTTGCATACGGGGCTAAAGTACTTCCCGTCAATCATATCTCTCAGAAATTCATCTGTTTTTAATACCAAAAAAATATATATTATTGAAGTAAAAATGACTGTAAAGTAAGATCCTTCCTCAATCTTAAGTTTTACAGACGATTTAGATATTTGTCAACTTAATATTGTTCCTGTTTGAAAATCGTAGCCCAAATAGCTCCATCTAACAGTAGTGATTGACACTTGGTCTAGAATGGACAATTAATATTCAATTCGTAGACAGTTATGCAAGATCTGATTTAGATGCTAGGTAAATAGAATAAACAAGTACGTAAATTAGGTTTTATTGCTATCGTTGGTGTCGACTTTAGTAATATTTGACACTTACTGGTTGTAAGTCCCGGACAAGTAGAATGTCAGCGGCGCCTAACCGATTCTTATTAAATTCAGTAGTTACTTAATATTTTACAAGTACAAATTATTATGATCTCAGCACTACGGAATTTTTATCATTGTTACTTAAGTTTAATATTTATATCAAATATATTCATTTATTTTTTATTTATTGCTAAAAGAACAGTTTTGGCAATATTTCAACAACAAGGAATATCTATGTATGGAATATATGTATTTTATAGTTATTTAATAAAAATGGCAGTTCTAAGTTCCAAACCCACCTCTATTATTATACGATACTAATTGTTTTGTTCTCAAACAAAAACTAACTTCAATTTAGATCGACAAGTATAGGACATTCAAAAATACACATTAGTAAGGATCTCGGTACATACTCTGTAAAAAGTGATAGACAAATTGTGAACACTCTCCTTTTTTACAGTCAAAAAAAAAACTCCAATATTTAAGGAACAGCCTCATTGTTCAGATTTATAGATAATCTCTAACTGTTTTCACTACTCCTATTCTTTATAAGCTCCCAATGAGCCCATGCCTCAAGGATATTATTATTCACGTGCAAAATCAATATGCAAATTGGTAGCGACTAGCATGTCAGACTCCTATAGTCCGCCTGCGGCCTGAAAGGTCTCGTGCATACACTTTAATAGTCTTGACTGGGATTGTTTACAACTATATCAATATATTGTCTCTAATGCAATACTATATTTGTTATTCTGATATTACTTAATGTTTATTACGAAACATATCTTCGTTAATACACAACTGGTTACTATGAGTAAAGCTTAACATCGTTTTAAACAGCAAACCATTATTACGGTACTCGTTTATACTTAACTTTAATTTTACTTTCAATATTCCCTTGAAAATTTTATTGTAATAAGACCATTATTCATCGCCATCTGCTCCGAATACAAAGTTTTACGTTACCTGCAGTTGTTTGAAGACAACCTAAGTGAGGCGAGCCTGCTTCTAGGAGTCGGCGACTTGCCCCAACTTAAACCGTTCTAAACTGGTTAACTCCAAATTTGTGGCTTTTGTATGCTATTGAAATTTACTGCTTAAACTTCCATATTACCTAAGAGTACACGTACGCAGCGGTACTACAATGGGGCATTAAAACCAAAAGAGGACAAGATTTAGATAACAGCATGTATTATGCATACCATATTATCTTAAACAATGTACGAATTTGTCTTTTCAACTCAATAACCCTGAAATAGAACCCTTCCTCAAATAATCTTCAATCGAATAATCTTATCAATTGTAAGAATCTTCAGTGAACGTAACGTGTGTACGATTTTCTTATCTTTTCGAACTCTATTTTCACAACAAAAGAATACAAAACTCAAATGTTAGGAGTAAATGTCATCTTGCACGTGGCGTAAAAAACTTTATTCGTCAAACAAATAGGTAAAAACATACAAAGTTACTTACAGAAGAGTGAACTAATTTCTTCTGTTGCATGGATTATAGGTAAATTCGTAAAAGATTAAGGAAAAACATCGACTTCATTTATGATTATTAGGTTGGATATATTTTCACACACAAAAAAAGAATTAAAACACATTTGTAACAGAGAAATGTTAACCAAAGTAATAAAATATATACTTTAAATAAAATAGTTAAGTTTTTTTCAACACAAAGTATCAAATTTAGTGAGAATATTAAAAACGAGGGTGATTATTAAGCAAAAAATCACCCCTGTTTATTAGTTTATTTTTGTCACAGCTTCCTAAAAATATTAAAAACTACTTACAGTGCGGATGTCTCCATTATCACCGCTCCCTATATGTGTTCTTATTGATAATAATGATCACTACATCCATTAATATTAATATTAATCAAAAAACGGTTGGTAAGAAGAGTTTCTTATAAAGAACTTTATTATGAGTGTAAACTGTAATTTTTTCTGTGTGGTTACGGTATTAAGAATAAAGCCATCCCCTCTCTTCCCGTGGGTGTCGTAAGAGGCGACTAAGGGATAACACAGATCCACTACCACCTTGGGACTTAAAAAGCCGACCGATGACGGGATAACCATGCAACTGCTGCAGTCACCAACCCCAAAAAACGTTATTTATTTAAAAAAATTACATTTGCTAAAAAATTCTACTCTTCTTTTTTTCAAATAATATAATTGAGTACATTGTTTATCATCGTCAATCGCCTCAAACATTTAAACTAAAACGCAAAATTAAACAAAAAACTTCATTGTTTTCAGAGAGAATTTAAAAAATACTTTTATGATATAAATATTTTTTGTTCAGTACCATTATTCACTATTCTAATGTTTCCAACAAAAGGTAAATTACGTAATCAAAAAGTGACTCGAACGAGACTTACTTTACCATTTTTCCTGTAAAACCACCGCTAATAAAAAAATAAATAAACTGCTTATAGAGTAGCGAATTTTGCTGTCTTTTTTTCGAAGCGAAGATTTTCGCGTTCCATTATACAAGTTTAATGGAACGTAATAAAAAAAAATCAACAAAGAAAACAACGATGCCGTAGTACAGTTACCGGAACACGGCTACATTTAAATGTGGCGGTTTTCCACGGAGTTACGGCTGTGAAAATGTACTGACTCCCGTCGACCATGATCGTCTAGTGTTATTGTTATTATATACGGTAAATTTTAAAAAGCTTCTTTTATATAATCGAAATACAGACTCTTCAGAATACTTTCAGAATTTTAGATAGCGGTAAGTAGCTTTTTTATTTAGTAATCAAATTATTATCAATATAAGTAAATAGGCATTATTAAGACACGCTGAAATAGAATATGAAACGCAAATTCTATTTGGATTTAGGTGAGTTTAGATATACTATATGATGAAGTTGTAAATGTATTAATTGCAACTGATTTTTGTATGTACTAAATAAGTTGTAGCTCAGTCATTACTGACGTAAGTAAGTATTTTTTATTTTTATTTTAAAGAGAAGTTTGAATTTTGGTATACGAGTCGCGGTGGATTTGTGTATATTTTAATATCGTAATGCAATACTCTAAAAGTCCATTTCGATTTAGTTGCCTCTAGACTATAAACTCAGGTAACATATGCTTGAAATATAACTCATTTTGAGTTACTATTCTATTAGTAAATTACATTCAAACACTTTATACTTTGTTCTTTGAATTATGGAGTACTTAACATCTACACAGAATGCTAAGTAGGAATAAAATTACTTTCGCAACTACTCGCTACAAGTATGAAACATCAAATGAAAAAAGTTTTATGACTTACTTTCCACTTTACTCAGTGCTGTAAATAAACAATTCTCACATTTACTGAGTATTTGTAAAATGTATGTATCAAGCTGCTGCATCATTAGAATAGGTTAAAAAAAGTTTGTATGTTCGTGTATATGTAGTGATGTCAGAATAAATTAAAGACATCTGAACCCTCCTTGTTTAAATTTGAACTCAACGCCCTACATCATAAACGATGTTCACACTCTGCTATCGTTCATGGTACGAAAGTAACTTATTTTCACAATTTATCGCATACATCTTGTTCGGTACAGTGTCGACGGAGCCAAAAATAGACGCCCTAACTTTTTAATAGGTACAGAGACGCTTTGAGGAGGCGAAGCGGCGCCTTCGCTGAGCCCAGACGACTTTTATGACTTTCAACACAAATTGCTTCTCTTCATTTAAATATGGCTGGAAGCATTCGACAAGTTATTTTTATTGTCTTGCTACAATATGTTCTTAAATCATTTGTAAACATGCCTTTAGTAACTCATATCTTAATTTTGATGCGTTACTGGCAAAGACAACGACTTTAATACATTTTCTCTTATTAGAAAACTTAAACTAAGGAAGTTCTTAAAAAAGGCATTACAGCGTTGGTACTTAAACTGTTATTAAACGGCTAGTGCGCTTGCAGATGTAGAATTTAATTGTATGTTATGTAGTCTTTCGCACGTGCTGATTTCGTTAACTTATAATACCAAATAAATTATTTATATTTTTAAATTTCAGTAGGTTTTTGAAGAAAAACTTATTTTTACACGCTTGACTTAGAGAGTAAGCTGGTAACTCCGTGACGAGAGCTTCACAAAAAGTGTCATCGAGCGAAGTGAACGGAAGTTGAGAGGGATATATAAGTTAGTGAAGATAGAAAGAGAGATATAAGTTAGGGAAGATATAAAGAGAGAGAGTTACGTTTCGTAAGTCTTACTTAAGGGGACCCGATGGTCTAGATATTTCTAAAAAAAATATTTGTTTCCTAGTATTCAAAAGTATACCGTTAAAATTTCGTAACGATATTTTCAGTATTTCATGTTGTAAAACCTATTTAAAAGGTCAGCGCCAAAGCAATCGGTCGGTGCTTCGGTTTCTTTACCTGAGTTGTAGTAGGTACATAATATTTTAGTTTTAAAAGCTGAAAAAACGAAAGAAATTGAAGAGTTTAAAAGGAATGAGGATTAACTATATAGTGCTGTAATATCTGATTAATTGTACTTATACGTTCACATCTAATTTTCTTGATAATTTCCTTGGCTAAAATTATTAAAGGCGTTTATCTCAAAAATACTTTTTCCCGCCTGTCGAACTACAAATTTCAACAACGCGCCATTTCTTTAAAAAAAAAATTTTTAATTATTTAAATTCCTTTAAAAGTTAACATTTAAAAGCTTGTAAGTGCAAAACCCTAAAACCCTAAAAATAAAACTGTTGAGTCATGCTTTAAAAACTGATTTTATTTTTTGTACGCCATTCCATTTCGCTCGAAATAGTAGGTGAGTGGCATCTATACTATTTTGTACTGGTCTTTTTTTGAAAGGTAAACAATAGTTGTCTAGTATTTGCTAACCGCTCGCCCTATTTTTTATTTTAGACTTCTGATATTTACTAACCCCTTACCCTATTTTTGATTCGATATTATTCATTCACTCATTTATAATCAAAGTTTTTGTCAAAAATAATCACTCTTATCACCAATTTCAGTAGTAGATAACAAAATGTTTCAGAGAACGCATGCATAAATAAATGAACGCTTATTCAACTTGAAAATTATGTTGAAATTGGGTAATATTTCTGCCAAACAAGCTTACAATTTACTACAATGCCAGACAACTAGTATTCCGTAACGTTTTTTTAGTAAGAGTGACTGAGGTATTAAAATACAAAACATAAATATATCATTCCAGGAGCCATATTAGGAACAATATTAGCAATTTCCAGTCCTTGTCGAATGTCATTCGCATTAACTTCGCCGAAGTGTATGTAACCATTTATCATGAGGCCTATTAGCTTTTCGTTTTTGAAAGCTAAAGTGGTATTTATTGCACTTTATAACACGACAGTGCTTGTAGTCTTGATTTTTGGTGCAGTAATATTTTATGTAAGACAGATATAAATTTAAGCTTTTACATTTAGCAGCAAACAATATCAGCTATAACTATTAGCAAAGGTTATGTTTCTTATAAGATGTAAGTATAATATGTATTAACCTTATAATGAATGTCTTTAGTATAATAACTGTTTTGAAATTTTTCAGAAATGGATCGTTCTTGGGGGTTATTTATTCGTTATACCATTTATTGTAGTATTTCGACGGATCTGATGCTAAAGTTGCTGTAAACAGAATATTCGTTTTCAATATTTACCTTTAATTATTTAAATTACATGAATGTCACTAGTTTCAGTGCCACACAGGTCGCCCTAACTAACAATAAGTAGTACAGGAAATTTGGCAAACTATATCACACCGTGGTTGAACCGCACCGCCTCGAGCTAATATCAGCAACTTGCAGACCGGAATGACAATAATAACGTACGTTCAACTAAAGCCGCAACTTAGCAGAAGCTAACTCTGATAAGTCAGTATCGGTACGGGAGCAGAACTTGCAACCGCTTCGAAACTTTGACACAAACTTAATCCAGTTCGGTTACAACTGATACGAACGGAATGTTATATTAAAAGGAAAGATTTAAAGTTGTCGGGGCAAAGTTAGAGGAAAATAAATTAAGTTTAAATAGTTTATTACTAATTTCTGATCTCATTTCACAAAATAATACCAATTCTTAGCTAGGTTTTGGCACGTATTTCATAAGAAGTACATTTGTAGTAAGATGTGACAAAATTTATAGTTTTGAAACTTCTCTCTGATATACTTATTTCACTCTTTTCTAGGATCTTATCATTTATCCATTATTTTCTTACTTTCACAAATTTTTGTATCCCATTTAACCTTAGATGTAAATTTTTCAAACACCCTTCTTTGATATGTACATACATTGTAAAAGTGTCCTGCATACAAAATTTTTTGAATACTTTTTATAATAAATGCGATTAAATTTCTAGATAAAAAATACATTTATTTCCTTTTTTTTCTTAAAGCATGTTATGATGGTAACGTTAATTAAATATATCTACGTAATACGAATATGGTTAAGATACAGTTTATAGAGTGGTAAAAAATAAATATAATTACAATATAATCATAGCTTTAGTATATTAGAAATTTGAAGAATACGCTCTATTATATTGTAAAATTTCGATATAAATATTCTGTACAAACTTAGAAGTACGGCCATTACTAAAATAAATATAATATACTTTCTAAAACGCATTGTTAAAACATTTCAATAACAATAATTTTTGTCATCAAAATAAGCACATTTATTTAAAGGTAGTATCTACAATGATAGCGTTAAATCTCAATATTACAGGCTTGTCTATTAATATTGTTTATTACCTAAAAGCTGCTCTTAATCCCACCATTAATAATATGTTTTTCTTATTTATTATAACACATTAGGATTACATTTAATTTATTGTCTGTTCGATATTCAGCTATAAATATTGATATCGCATTAATGTCTCTGTGGATAACAAACAATTAGCTACAGTGACGCTCTCGGATAAAGCTCTTAGGACATAATCTGAATCGATGTTCGCCTTAAAACCTCTCAACGCTTGATTTCATTAAGAAGCTATTACTCGAGTAAGGTTAAATGAATAAAAGTTTTCGATTCATTGATTTTGAAAGATTAATGGATAAAGCGCGTGCCTAATGACTTACTGGGAAAATAAGGATTAAATTTCTTTTTTTTTTATCAATTTATAATCATACGTTACTTGTTCAGCGTCACTTAGATTTTTTTTGTATGATGTTTATTTTTTATTTAGGAACAAAAGTTGATGTTTGTGTAAAATGGAACTAACGAATTTAAAAAGGCAATAAAACTAATGACAAGCATTATGTTAATTATTATTAGTAAATAATAAAATACATAAAATATATACTACAACATTTAACTTTTAAAACTATTGATCTTTATTTCTTAAATTAAATATCGATATCGTAAATTGATGCAACTTTCTAAATTGTTTAATGAATTGTAATATACGATATAATGACGAAAGAATTATTGAATAATGTTCTTATCGATTTAAACAATATTTTTTTTACATTTGCATTTAATATACTAAAATCCTGTAATGAGAACATAATTAAGAGTGTTGCTTGTAATTGCATTTTAATATAAAAAAAGTGCAGCGTTTTGTACGAATTCGTTCCCAGTCATATTTCGCAATTTAAAAAACTCTAAGACGTAACTAACAGAAGCCGCCCTATAACAAAGGGGAACAGACGCAAGAGAAGCATGCTTACTAATCCTAAGAGCCATACGAAATGTTATAAAACGTGTGAACTGTCGCACAATATACGGAGAACTCTCAACAAAACTTCACGTTCAAACCCTGCACTTCGTCTCATGTATTCTGCACACGGAACAAATATAATTTGGCTCTCGTTAACATACCTTTGTCTCATACGCCGGTATAGCCATCTCCTTTCTACGTAACCATGATACACGGCTGGCTTTGTTTTAATTACACCTCCAGGAAATATATTGGCTTTGTAAAGTATAGCCGTTTTACTGGTCGCAGGAATTTCAGGAAATAAATGTATGACTATTTCTATATTAAATAAATATTAATAATCAAGATTCTATATAGCTGTTTAATGTAACATAACAGTACTTAATACTTTTTGCAACACGTTTCTAATATCACAATTTCACCATACTCCTACCTCTTCAAATACAGGAATGGAAATTGTTACGATACTCCCCGCTCTGAATTTTAATATCTTCATATTACCTAAACAGCCCACCGTCAATATTAATATCCATGCGTAGGCTGATGTTCATCTCTGAGACTTAACAAGACTTTCTCATAATACGGATTTCGAGAGGAGACCAAATATACGAACCGCAACGCAAATTGTAAATACACTGCTATAGTACAATCCAGGCCTTGAAATTGCTTGCTGTGCAAAGATAAATGCAAGCAACCGAGATGTGTGCTTACGTACAGTAGGCAACATTTCTAAGGTAATAATTTTGCAGTACTATAGTAGGTATGTTAAGGACGTAAAGACCGCTACAGATCTCGTTTGAGTGAGCCACTGTATCTAGTGTAGACGATACTGTCTGCGGTAACCCGCACGCTAATAGATACATATATAAAACGAGTATTGTTGTATGTATTTTCGTCGCTATTTAGCGTGGATTAAGGTTCATTTTAGTTTGTATAATTAATTCAATACAGTAAGATGTGAGTGATGTTGTATCTTTTACAAACAACCCTTAATCTAGGATCCCTAAAAGTGAAAAGCGACTACAGTGTTTGTTTGAGTAGCTGAATTTTTGTTTCTGACAGCAGTGTTGTCGATAGCTTGACATTCATCTCTCCACTTTCATACGTTATAGGATCAAATAAAAATAGGAAATATTGTTTTTCTTTGCTTTTTATTGCATGGAGTAAAACTTCTATTGATAAAGTACTTTTGTGTTCTCGTTCACTAACTGAATAAAGAGTAAATTTTAATAAAATATCAATCAATTTATTTAAATATATAAAGAGCGATTATTATTCGTGTATAGTAAATTCCCGTCTCGTGTTTGATGTAAAATGATATGTAGAAATGATAAGTCTTAATCCGCCTGACATGTTCCTCCCACGTTAAAAAATGCTTATTGAGTAGTTTCTCTGAAGACATCTGTGACCTCGTACGCAGAAGAATGATTGGTCATCCAAAATTCTATATTAAGATTCTTTTGTGATAAAATTTCTATTAATTAAAGCGTATGTGTATACGTCATACACTTACTCTAATTTGTATTTTCTTTAGAAAAAACAATTATTTGTACGTAATTAAAATTGTCTCGATGGCAAAGTATCGCTGTACACAATAGATATATAGCAATTTAAAAGAAGACATGCCCTATATTTGTACATTGATATCTTACTAGTTTAGGTTCCATTGGTATCACCAAAGATAAGAATACAGTAGGTTAGGTTGGGTTTAAAATAATTTTGTAATTTCATTAATTTGTCTAGCTGTTAAAACGACTTTTGAATTAAACTATTACTGTACTATTTATTCGTAAATGAAGAGTCATTATAATATTATAGACAGTATAACTTTAATTTTAATACAAAAATTTCAAAACGTACTAAAACTTACATTTTGAATATTTTTTTTACATTTAAATTATTATCTGCGTATCTTCAAATCGTCAAGACATTTGAAAATAAAAATTAGCCGTACAAAGTAAGTTGGACGATGTCTTAATATTACGTTAACCATATTGTCCTGAAATTAGCATATTCAAAATATTTTCTCAACAAAGACAAATGTTCAGAATAGTCCGGCCAGTCATACAATGCCAGCTTGCCCCGCCTACTAACTTAGAGCCGGTTGCAAATCAGTTGCGTGGGTTCGATCCCGGCTCAGACACTTGTTGACGACGTTGAACTGTATTAATGATATCACGTAGAAATCACAAATCTTTACTCAACTCTAGATGACATTTTATAATTTTTTTATTTTCATTTACAAAGTATATCACGTGGTTGCACCTACGTAACCTAAGCTAACCTAACATAAGAATGTTTACAATGATTCCACTTCTAGGATTTTTAACTTATTCTATAACACTTTACTCAATAAAATTATTTGTGATAGAAGAAAACTAAATCAACATATCAAGAGATTAACTTGTATCAATAAAACAAATAGATTACTTTTTATAACCTTTCCTTTGTCTTTAAAGATTACATATAGTAGTTTCAAATTCACGGTTGGTTGAAAATGTTCTTTCATGTAAACTTTGTACAAGATTTGCCTGACAACTACTGCCTAGACAAGTACTAGATGAGCGAAATCAATCGTGCCGTTATTGAAAATTTTAAACATGGTTAGGTAGTTCAGGTTATCAGTAGACTTTAATAGGTAAAACAGTCGATTGAGAAAGTTAAATTTAAGATTTCATATAATCTATCACAGTTTTTTACCAGTTCACAATTTTTTGCAATAAATATGTTATAAACCAACAATATTCACAACTATCATTTAATGTCCATTTGTTTTACTAAGCCCGTATGCTCAATGCTTTTAGCATTAACGACTTAACTAATACTCAGTAATAACTCGCTTCATTAGGTAGTGTCCTTTCAGAGCGGCCCCCATTGTCTAAAGTTGAATACTTGGCGAGTAGAGAGAACAAGTCCAAACAACCAAACTTAGTTATCAAAACAAGCGGGTTCTCCTTCAACAACAGACTTTTGAATTATTCTCGGTAATACCGCGTTATTAGATACTCATTGTGATAATTTTAACAATAAAAATATTATTCGATTATTTGAACTTTACTGAATGTTGAATTAATTTTTATAATTTGTATTTTCAGAACATGTTTCATGCTAATCAAATTAATTTTACATACTTTGATAACTGTTGTATTTACTTGAAATCATTTAGTCTAGTCTACTTAGAAGAAAATAACTTTTTAAATACTATATTTAAAAATTCACACCACAGATAGCCAATGTAATAGCAACGCATTAGTATCCTGCTTTAAATAACCTATTGTTTTCATTTCCCCTACCCACGCACTTATTGAATTTTAAAATTAAGTAATGTCTCTCACGTTTTAAGAATTCATTACACAAAACATGACATTGATGCTTTCATTTTTAATACGTAGTTTTGTACTCGTTAAACTATTCCTTATCCTGTTAAAAAAGTAATATAACGTTGTTTGCAAACAAAAATGTTTGTCATTTTTAAGGTAATATTTTCAAATTGGGTTAACTTTATTGACAGTAACGTAAGTTGCTACGTCGCTCCTCAGCAAGGAAAGGCTGGCAAGCAGCAGCCCCATCAAATTTTATCATAGCTATTGACAATGTTTTGGCGAGCGACGTCAGTTCATGTTGACAAGTGCCAATAAACAGTCTCTCGAAGAAAACTCTTTTAACCCCTAAACAAGTCAGCAAACATACAGTATGCACTTAATATTTTTGCTGCGATGGGTACATAATGAGATTACTCTGTTTGTACTCGGCTTTAATATGACTTCAGGTGGTTTATTTATATAAAAGAATAACTTTATATCGTAAAACGTAATTATGTGATTAAATTATTGTAATTTTCGCTTAGTGTTGCTGAATCAAAAAAAAAACACACTTTTCATTGTTAGTGAACA
The DNA here is from genome assembly GCF_905220565.1 of Melitaea cinxia. Lineage (NCBI taxonomy): Eukaryota > Metazoa > Arthropoda > Insecta > Lepidoptera > Nymphalidae > Melitaea > Melitaea cinxia. The sequence goes on from NC_059404.1 coordinate 10,001,965, forward strand.
ATTGTGTTTTAGAAAATATTGTTGTTATTTGAAGCAAATACTTTTATGTTAATATTAGAAGCCTAGAAGACGTTAAATTTTTTGAATTAAAGTATGATATTAATTTTATGAAAGCTGACTATTTTTTACTTCATTATCCGATGCCGTTTGAAAATAACATCGCGCCTACTATAACACTTAATAGTGATTACTTGCCGCATTTACGCGTTTTATTGCGTTATTAGGGCTTACGTTTATATACGAGTTATTTTATTTCATCATAACCTTTAAACCTATATTTAAATATACATATAAGTGGTTTTACATGAATTCATTACGTATTATGGCGGATAATACGAGTTTATCACGCTATTTACAGGTATAACTATTATACTTATTAATTCTCTATTCTCAAGTTGATACGAGTTTATAAACATTTTTAACACAATACAAGTTTCGAAATTTATATTTTCTCCAATTCAATATAGCAATCACAAACTAAATTAAAAAAAAGTAATAATACATGGCTATACAATCATAATTACACCTATTATTGTGTGACACACCTACACATCCACACAGTCACAAAAGGCTCGAAATCCTTGCACTGTTTGTTTAGGATCTTAACTTAGTTTTGTTAAGTTAGTAAATTATACCTGTGTTAATAATAATTTATCCACCTGCTTAGTATTACAGTCGAAATAAGCGTGCCAGTTACGTAGTTTCTGCGGACCTATTTCGTTGTTTCTTATGTTTTCCAATATACACCTCTATTTTCAATGCTATAAGGTTCATATTTAAACGCATGTTATTTAATTTTCCTAATACTGTGTCTCCTTATCCGGGATAGCAGAACGGAACCTCTTTGAAATTCCTCGCAATCCCATAAGCAAGTTCTTTGTATGGATAAGACATTGTGAAAAAATATTACTGTTACCAAATAAAACACAAAAGGGAACTAAATTTACTCCGAATGAATATAAAATGTGAAATTTAATAAGGCATTTCTTGACAAAATTCCATTAGAACAGACAAAAAATATTTCATTTATAAACACCAGAAGTAGAAAGTTAAACTAATAGCTATTCATATTAGTTATATAGAAAATGATATTGTAGAAAGATAGTCAATTTGTAACTGTTTCGAAACTTTTCAGCTTAATATACTGAAATAATAGAGACACGAGTAAATAAATATTATTCGATCCAGCTTTACAATATACATATCAGTAAGTTTTTAAGCTTGCACAATCACTGTCAATTTTTTTACGAATACGGGACTGCCACGATTGTCATTTTAAAACTTAAAACTTGATATTTTGGTGACGTGGTACCATGTGACCATGGCTTCTGCAACGTATACCTAACTACAACATTGTACATACAAGGAAGGAGTTCAAGATATTTAGCGAGGAGAGATATTAAAACAAAAGCTGAGAGCGGTACTAAGTACCTGAAATTGAGCAAAGTATAAATAAATTTATAGACAAACAGCTGTATTTGTTCTACTCCTGGTAAGCGCTTCTTTTAAACATAAACATATCTTGAAATATGAACATCTGGTCAACGACAAACAGTCACTTTTTAATCTGTTTTATTGTCGCTTAAATGTAAATGTCAATAACGATGAATAAATAGACAAGTAGTGTATTATTTTTACAATGAAAACTCACAATGACTTGGAAATTATACAGGAAAGACCGCGAACTGTCGATTATACTATTATTAAATATTACGTTATTTTTTTATTTACTAGCTGTTACTGGCTTTTATTGCTAAGAAGTGAGAAAAAAGGTATCTATTATTTTTTATTTATAATGTACTGAATAATTTCACCCACACAATGACAATATTAAAATATACTATATTTATTAAAATAAAATAAAAAATTCTATTTTTATATGTTCAATTATCTCAAAAAATCAGTCAGAACAGAGATTTAATATTGCACGTTCATTTGTAGGTAAAAACACTGAAACGTCTGCTAAATTCAGGTTTTATTTAGTTTTAATAAAAAGCCGGAAACATACCTTTCGCATTGCAACCTTCAATAATTACAAAACTTTACCACAGACTTTCATCGTTTTAAGACAACTTTGAAAGGTCTCAAACTCGTAATTATTTATTTATAATCAAAACTCTAAAAATAAAGTTCAATATTCCTAAGTATAAGAATAAAGAACTTTTATAAAAACTTTTATCGCATGTTGATATATCCCATTAGGGATATTATTTATAAAAAATCAACCTTATTTATTGTATGAATGCTCGTACTTTGTAAACTAATACTACTTGTCTACTATTATTAGCTTCTGCTACTCATACTTAGCGGTGATGAATTAGTTAATCAATCAGACAAGATAAGATAAGACGGTTAGAGAACTTTATTTTCTTAAAAAAAGAGATAAGGAATTGTTTGATTTACGACTTTGCTAACTATTCCCTTCGTTCAAAATATATTTTGAATAATCAGACGAATAAAAATATAATAATTCCTTGAAGTTGGCTTACTGTCACAATATTGTAATAGTATTTCAATTACCAATTATCTAGATAAACATACATCGCAAACTATAGACATACAAAACATATTTTGACATTTATAAAGAGTTTAAAATCCATTAGTATGGCTAGTTCTCCTATGAACTAAAGATTAAATATAATCTTCATAATCTTATAGTCACTGAGTTACAAAGCAAACAAGCACGTCAGCCGACCAATAAACTAAGTTTACACCAGCCCGTGTTATAATCCTTGCGAGTAAAACTGGTGTACACCGCCTGCGACTCATTAATTTGCCCCTTGCCGCCTCTTACGGGGATTTGTGGAATTACTACTGTTTATTTCGCTGTCAACTTAAATAATGATTGTTCCACATTTGTAAACCTTGTGTTACCGTTTGCTCGATTTGTAATATGTGTATGGAATAAGGCCTAAACTAATGACGATCGTTAAGGGAGTTTAGAGTTTGACTATTTCGATATATTGAGGCAGTAAATATCGAACTAAGTAAAAGTTTACTTTAAATCTTCTCGTGTAATTTTGTTATACAAATATATATCATAACTAAGAATTCTAATCTGTGCAAAAATAAAACATAAGTATACGTAAGGTACTCTGTTGTATGTCTATTAGAAAGGAGATCTGAGAAATGCTAATATGCGGCGATGATTATGATACAGGGGTTAATGGCTTCATATTCTGCATACTTAAGAAAAACTCATAAAATTTTTATAGCTTTATGGCAGATACTACTACATCGCGAAAACATTACACCGTCGTTACCTCGTTTTATAACGATCATATCTCTACTCAATTTACACCTATAATTAACCATTAAATTAGTTAAAAAATTTAAATACGTCTAGAGTTTCATAAATAGTTGTAGGCATACGCGGACATCAGTATTTAACATTTTTTACTTCAATAACTTATTTGGCTTTACGTAAGGGTGCTAATAATGAATATCTAAAATTCTAATTTACATGTTATTGGACATAATTATGTTCGAAAATATTTAATAAGTTCCAACGTCAAAACGTCCTACGGAAAAAGGCTCAATTTTTAGTTTTTTTAGTTGTATATCTGGGTTTCTTTGCGAACTTGAATTAATTTTGCAATGCCAAGCGAACTAGCTGTATGACTACGACATTAAATAATATAGTCACACCCTTTCTTTCCGTGGGTGTCGTAAGAGGCGACTAAGGGATAACACAGTTCCACTACCACCTTGGAACTTAAAAAGCCGACCGATGGCGGGATAGCCATCCAACTGCTCCTTTGAAGCACACAGGTCGAAGACGGACAGCAGCGTCTTAGGTGCGACAAAGCCAGCCCTGCGATCACCAACCCACCTGCCCAGCGTATTCAACAAAGGCAATTCGCTGGCATTTTTGGCGCGAACTTGTGGAAGTCTATGTCCAACTGTGGACTGCAATAGGCTGAAATGATGATGATGATGATGATGATGATGAAGCGAACTAAATGTTAATGGATAATATTAGTTAATGTTATGTGCAAGCACACTTGTACATAATTATGTACGTCCGCAACTAAAAATTAAAATATACCTATTTTGTTTATCTAGAAATTATAAATTGAATTTAATTTCAAATGTATTATTGATGATTTGTAGGTGTAAGTTAAGGAGTAATATTTTTAAGGAAAGTTTAAATCACGAAAGCGATTTTATATTAGAAATATGTCTTTATCGAACCTTACGAAATCAACAAAATTTATAATAAAATAAGAAGAAATAAAATTGTTGACTAATCAAAACGTTATGAATTTTTTGATTATCAAAACATGTTTTTCGAAAAACTCTTTTGGCAAGATATAATAACATGCAAACCTAATTCCGCAGTAAACCTCCATCATACTTTTCCTCATTCAATTTGCATGGATGTTTGGCGTGTTGGAAACGTCAGCAATCCGGGCTAATGGAATTGCACTTACATATACACCCTTTTTAGCCGACATCTAAAAAAGGAAGACGTTTTTCATCCTCTTATTTATTCTGCGTATATTTACGCGATGTATTTACATATGATTATACTGGTAGAGTGTGAATTTGTTACATTCTTTTTTTTTTTTTATTAATAAGATAACTATCGTAAGCACTCATTTACTCATTACTTTAAATTTATAATGTTGTTTATATATTTTTAACGTTGTTTATATATTTTTAACACTACTTATTGTTTACGACAAAGCTAAAACCTCAAAACACGTTCTTTATACCCTGAGAACTATGATAATTATAGACATTTATGTTACCTTAATTATTTGTCAGTTATAAAGTGTACCGAATACACGTGTAACTAATATGGTTCAACATATATAGTAATACGACGGACATATTCGTAGCATAGAATATAATTTTTAAGATATTATAAACAAAGGCATCTGTAGAATCGTAATAAGATGACACTGCTTTTCTCCATTTGTATCTAATATACTCTTTAGCAGCATACTAGGTAGCGGCATGAAATTTACTCAAAATGTGCTTCTTAATTGAAAATAAATATATAAATTTAAAAAAGCCAAATAAAAAATATCCGTTAATTCTTAGAATAATACAATATTTTCAGCGCGTCAAAAGCGCCTGTACCGGTGGTAAAGAATATCTTGCGGATGAATCTGACTAGCACTTAATATTTTTTTTTATTCTTGTAAAAGAATGTGGCAAAGTATACTTAGGCTTTAACATTAATACCTATAAACAAATTAATTAACACGTTGGCTTGACACCGTACATTTCAGTGAAAGTTAACGTATTAATCACAAAATAACTACTTTTTTATTATTCAAGAACTTAAATAAAGTCATTTCAACACAGGCAAGAATTCAATAAGTGTAACGATTAGTATACAGCACGTGAATTGTAAAAAATAACCTTTAAAGGCGTGTGGTCGAGAAATAAAACAGTTCAACTTTGTTTAGTTAATCATTCGCACTATTGTTTGTTTAGGATACAGTCCTTTAATATTTATAATAATATTTCGTTACAATGACTAGACCACCCCGCAGGATATGAAATGAATTTAAGCTGATGCAATATCTCTATACTGACAATGATAGACGTTCATAAAATAAATATTGATTTTTTTTTAAATTATGTATACTATTGATGAAGTTCCATCTTTAGGATTTCGTAAGTAACATATTGAAGAGCATTTTTAACCGACTTTCGAAAAAGGAGGAGGTTCTCAATTCGACTGTATTTTTTTTTTATGTATGTTACTTCAGAACTTTTGACTGGGTGATTTTGAAAGAGCGATCTCTTCCAGACAACCTTTGGGTATAGGACACGAAATATAAACTGCAGTTAGGAAGTAAACAAATGATTGGTGTGTGAATAAATAATATTAAAAATTACAGTATGAAATGTTAGTCTTATTGCTATAAGCTGTCGGCTACAGATGACTTTAAGTGGACTTGGTAGAATTTTGTATTGCTATTTTAAAAATAATAAGAATCCATTATTTTCACAATATTTTATCAAACTATTTACAAATACCACATGATTTTTTTTTCTTCGAATCAACAAAAATGTATAAATAATTCCAGCTGGACACGTTTATTTCCAACGCATAAACCAATAAATTCCTAAGATCGCAGTCTTATTGATGTGGCGGATTTTATGTGTACGTAAAATCGATACGGTCTCACCACAATTTGCTTTTGATGGCGCGCGCGGGTCGAAGTCGCTATCTCACCGAGTTAAGAACCCACGGTAAGGAAGTGGTAATTTCCCAGGAGATGAGATATTCGATGCTTTGCCCCGGTCGGTTGACACTGTCTACGTTAGGGCACTGTATTTTGAAGGTAATTTACAACATCAGAGACATTTAAGGCTATTAAATATGGCGGATGTATAAGAATCCAACACTCCGTATGAATAGATTGTAAAGAATAATTCATACCGCTACATGATTAGGGTTTCCATATTCTTATTTTTTTAGTATTTACGCGTTTGGCAGTTTGCAAGACAGGACAACACTTGTCGTCTGAGCTATTATCGTTATAAAAACAGTAATAAATAACGAATGAGTATAAATATAACAACACGCTGCTGAAAAATATAATTTATAATAAAACAACAAAACATATCACATATCATACATATTCATATCGTGATACGCGCCGTGAAGCAGTTGTCAGAGCTTAACGCAATTATTTCCAATCCGGCATACATCGGGGGCGCTTGACTCTGGCGTTGTAAAAAATTCAGCCAGTTGCAATCCCGGTTTATCCGAACGCAAATAAATCTGTCAATTTCACTCAGCCTCCCGTAGTCTATTCACTAGCTGTACTGGGGAATATTCTCGAATTCGTTCGAAACTATCAAAGTCATGCTATAAACAGAAGACAAATTGTCTAGTTCTATGACCGACAAGTACCTGGTAGCTGTCAGTTTGTTTCTCAACTCGTTATTATGATTTTCACACAGCCAATAGAGAGTCAAAAATCGTTTTTCTAAATTTTAAATATGTTTGTAAAGTAAGGCAAATATTTCTAAAGTGTGTACATGGTATTGCATTGAATAGATATACCTACTCCTTGTTCCGTGGACTTATGTAATTAATAAATTGCTAAATTATTCAAATTAATTTGCAATCAATCAAAAATCAATGATTTGTGGTGATTTTTGATTTCAAAATAATTTTTTACATGTCTATTTTGTTTTTATCGTATACGATATATTTTCGTACGATCCGTTATCAACAATAGTGACCTTTTCCCCTATTGACGATCGAAATCGAGTTCATCCAGTCGTAGCGTGTATCGGGAGAGCTCCAGTCTGACTCCAAATGAACCGATCAAATGAACTGGCTCTGCTATTCGCCTCGCTTGCGCAGTACATTACATCTTCGACAAATCGTATTAGTCTTGTGAATGCATGGATTCGTGGATTAATTGATTCAGATATTAGTAAGTAATTGTATTAGACATTAATCTTCGTGTGTCGAATTAGAATTTTCGGTCTATTAGATGAAGATGGCGACGAGATGCGTTTTTATAAATCGAATCCAGAAATTGAATACCTAACACTTTATTTATGTTATGGAATTTAGTATTAAATTTTGAAGTATTATAAGTCAATTCCTTTAGAAACTTCTGACGTCGAACTAGTCGCGAATTTTCGTGTAATTCAACTATGGCTATATAGAGATAATGCATATTCAATGGTAGAATGGGAAGTCCTGATATAATATTGATGACGAGGCTAGTCAGTCATAAAATGTTTACGTCGGAATGTTTATTACGTATTTTCTACGTTTGTTATACCGCAAGGGTTCGGGAATTCATATTCTGTTCCCGTATTATGATTGTGTGGATTCTGCCGATTGCTTTTCCATTTCCCGGCGTCGGTATTTTATTGCATGCCATATTTCGAGAGAATAACTCCGATACATCCGATGAGATATTGAGATCTTGTATCGAGATTGTCGAGTAAACCGTATTGGTTTTTGATTGCTATCGCGTATTTTTTCGTCTCGCATATTTTTATCCGCATTTTTTTTAATATTTGCTTTTTAGTTATACATAAAAAACAACTTTAAAACTGTATAAAAATTAAAACTCCTAATTGCAAGCAATAAAATAAAAATGTCACACTTAACGGCTGTCAATAGGATGTGAATCCTGTGTTCAGGGTTCGGAAATGCACATAAAACACAAGCGCAAACGCCCAGACCAAGACAAATATTTGTATGGCCTATTCAAATATTTATTATGTGTAAAAAAAACGCTATTTTTTAAAATTATTTTAAAAATAGCGTTTTCCTTAAAGCAAATACCAAGACAAATAAATCGTTATCAATTTATGTGTACACTTATTTATTATGGTAGAAAAAAGCAAGAAATATCCTGTTCAAAATTTGGAATCTCGGGATCCCCATCCTTACCGAAGATCACAGCTAAATAATATGTTTTCAGATAGTATTGTGTTTCTGTGATGAGTTCTTCTTTGCCAGAGCTCCTGGGGAGGGTTAGAAGTAGGTTCGGCAACGCACTTGCGATGATTCTTGTGTTGCAGGCATCTATAAGCTCCGGTAACCACTTACCATCAGGTGGACCGTACGCTTGTTTGCCGAACTAGTTGTATAAAAATAATAAATTCATGCATTTTACTATGATACATTGTATAACAATTCATATGCAAGCGTAAATAATTTTTTTTATTAATTTTTTTTATTAATTTTTTATTTAATTTTTTAAATAAAACTAAAAATCTCTCAATAAAAACATACATTCCCATAGTCATACAAAGAAAAATCATGCGATTAAATATAACAATATTGATTTTTAATAAATTATCTTTAAAAGTAGTTTTTGTAATTAAAGTATATTCGTAGGAGAACATGAGTAATAAACACGTCTTATATTCCTTGTATACTCGTATATTATTGAAATAAAACTAAAAACTATTGTTTTGTGGCAACATTTTATGGTCGTCATATAAACATTTCATAATAATGTTTGTTTTGGAATGTCGGTTTTTTATGTCGAGCAAACTATAACTTCAGTTTTATTACTTGAAATAACGTTTTCTATTAGCAAATTACATCAAATAAGCAACATTTATATTTTAACTATACATATTGTATATTATACATATAATTAATTGTTTCAACCTTCTGTTTAAGATTGACAATAAGTTTCCTAATTTATTTAAATAGGCTAGCTGCCGCCCGGACAGACTTCGTTCTGTCAAAAGTTCATAGTAAAAATTATTTTTTATTTTATTTTATTCAAAGTATTAGCCTTAAGGAACATACAAAAAATAAATAAGCCGAATTGGTCGAGCCATTCTCGAGTTATGCGCTTAGCAACATTCATTTTTATTTATATAGATAAGATATAAAAACCTGTCAATGAAGTTTTTACTTAATTTTTGCACCTATTATTATTTATAAACATACCCGTAGTTAATATATAAGAAATTAAAGGTTTAGCGTCGGTACTTAACTAATAAAGCAATACAATTGTTTTTATGCAGAGTAAGGATAAATCCGCCACCAGTTGCCAGCCACGCGATTGTTGGCGAGAGTCCAAATTATTTTAAAAGCAACCCCTTTATGTTCTCGTTTTACTGGATTCAGCCATATTATATTGCTTACCTTGATAATTGGGGATTTGGGGAATTGAAAATTAACATTATGTATTATACAATACATTTATATGTATTTTTTTTATATTGTATCTATTATGTACATGAAGGTTTATTTGATATATTTATCCTGTATATATGTACTGTGTGGCTACGGTACTAAAGAATATAGCCACCCCCTCTCTTCCCGTGGGTGTCGTAAGAGGCGACTAAGGGATAACACAGTTCCGCTACCACCTTGGAACTTAAAAAGCCGACCGATGGCGGGATAACCATCCAACTGCTGGCTTTGAAATACACAGGCCGAAGACGGGCAGCAGCGTCTTTGGTGCGACAAAGCCAGCCCTGCGGTCACCAACCCGCCTGCCCAGCGTGGTGACTATGGGCAAAACACATGAGTTCACGTTATTTTTGGCGTTAACTTGTGGAGGCCAATGTCCAGCAGTGGACTGTATAGGCTGTAATGATGATCCCATAACATCATACAGTATTTTTTTTATTTAATAACCATTTTACTACTAAACAATAACAACGATATAAAAATAAACAATTTATACTGGATTACCAAATATATTTTTTTGTATATATACTTGTGCGTATAATTATGTGTGTGTTTATATTATTCTCAGTCTGGAAGATTTAACAGATATAAACATATTTGTGTTGTATAGTTGGACTCCACAATATTGTGTTTTTACTTCACAATGAATAAAACAGGTAAATATGTCGTCGAGGGAATATTTTACGCAAAGGCAATTTTTTTGTTTACTTATATTCTATGATAGGATTTTGTTAACTTATACTATAGGATTCTAGGATATTAAAAATAAGTATTTAGAAAAATTGTAATATTAAGATTCCCTGAAAGTATAAAACGCGATAATAACTTACTTTTAATTTATACAATAAAATTTAAAAATGAATATCTATTTTTCAGAAAGTCTTTTAAAAATTTGATTTGTTAATTAACTACAAAAAGTATGCATTTTCTGATAATGATAATATTGTGTAAATATATCTCCAAGTTCCTCTTATCATTAAGCTAAAAGACACTTAAGCATAATTGTCCTTTAAAGTCAACAGCTTCTTGACACCCAGAACACGATTATATTTCACTCTGTGCTTTAAGCGAAATAATGTAAACGAGAATAATGGCGACCCACTTATCTCAATCATTTCAGTCAACACGCTTTAGAATGAAATCGCACAAAATATACACTCATATCACAAAACACGCCGTCTACCACCACAATTAAGATATATTTTTTATTTCGTCGCACCACGCAAACAATGGTATTTAGGCAGAACTACAAATGCTGCCGTGAGGAAAGCTATGAATTATTACACCATAATTAAATACATTATATAAATGATAAGCGCTAACGACCATGCAATAAAAATAAATTGAAATCAACATGAAATCTTGGTTTTTAGTACGTTTAAGATAAACTTTATTTATTGTTATTTACTTATTCCTTTTGTTTATTTAATTAAACTCTTCCAATTTATTTCACTAACATTTTAAACGTTTAATATTTAATTTACACTTCATGTTTCTGTCTAGACAACATTTTTTAATAATTAAAGTATGGCGAACATAGCCAATGTTATGAGAAGCTCAAGAACATTCAATCAAAGGTAAGTATAGACTTATTGTTATTCCAAAAATCAATATTCGTTATTGGTTTTTTTCTTCTAATGCGGTAGGTATATTTGGTATCGTAAAAGGTATAAAAAAACATAATTAGAATAAGTAATATCGTTTTGTAACAGGAAACTTGTTTAACCAAGCGTTGATAGTGCTGAGCGGTATCGCTGTGATTGACGCTGGACGCTATGAATGCATGATTAATGATGCCCATCATCTATTACACGAGTTTTTATGCTTTCATTTAGCTTAATGACAGATTGTTAAATAGTCTTTTGATACACTATAATGCTTATTGGCTATTACACCCACTGCTGTCTTATTAAAGGCACGGTAACTGTTTACGTGCCCGTTTTGTCGATGGGAAGTACTCGACTAGTTCTAATCGGGCACAAAGGGCTTCGTGCGTTGCCTTGTTTAAATAATACTATATGTCTTACTTCCTGAACCTTGTTGGTTACAAAAGTGTGTGATTTTTATATCATTTATTTTATTACTGATATTAAAGTTGGTGATGGAATTAATGTATATATTCAAAGTAAAATTTGTCTGGTACTACGGCTGTACTGACCAGTGCTATTTTTAACAAACTTAACTTTTAAAAAGAGGCGGCTTCTCTAGCTACGATTAGGTGGTTTAGCTAAATGAAATTTTTCATCAAGTTTTCTCAGTTTTCATCACGACCGCTTACAACCAACCGCCGTCTTCACCGTGCAATTAACAATCTACAAAAGGCAAACTTAACATATCGTAATAAACAGCAATGTTTTTCCAAATTGGAACCGACTGTCTAGTATCGATTTGCGTTTTCACTGAATTAGACTAGTTCCAATATCGATAATAGAATTAAGCGAGTAAAAATGCTATTGATGCAACCATTTTTTGAACAGAACTAATTTGAAATGAATAAAAACGTAATAAGACCAATATCATGCTTGTCCGTATATAATTATATTACAGCAAATCCATTATAATATCCATATCATCCTATTGCTACGTGTGGTCTGTGTAAACCCACTAAGCTGATTAAAGAGCTTTCATGTTGTATATACTAGTACAGCTATTCTATGGGCGAATGTTTGTACATAATTTACAAACACATTAAATATTAAAGAATTAATATTTGGTATTTCACAAGCTAGAAACTAAGTATTTTAGTAGTTATTGTCCATTATTTTGATTTGGCAATAATCTAAATGATTATGTATCTACCATAATTCATAAATTAAAATGTATATAAAAATAGGATTTATTGTGTTACTCGTAAGTTGAGATATGCTCTGAGCACCAAATACTGAAGTAAGTCGATGATCATTATTCATATTTTACGACGACCAGCCCTCAGGCAGTCCGCTCACGACTCGTACTTTTTCAATAAAACACCCTCAGAAGCCGTTCGGGAGTACAGTCACGCAGCGCAAAGCGATTTTATAACTTTATCACCAAAGACCAATACCTGTTTGAAATTTTGGATTGTGACTCCATACGATTCCCACCGTTGTTTCGTTTTCATTTAAATATACTCTAGAACTAAACTCTCGTTGAAATTAGAGTACTTCAATAAAATTACAAGTTATTTTCTAATGCACAATTATGAATTATCTTAAGTACCTACATTACTTAATTTATGTTTTTCATTATAAGCTTCGAGTCAAAAAAGTTTTTTTCTCAAAGACGTTATTAACTAAGTTGCAAAAAAATTTACAGTTGATAAATACAACTGCTAAGAAGAGTTTGTGAAATTAACGACATATAAGTAAATATCAGTGAGTCAGTCAGTTCAGCCTATCGCAGTCCACTGCTGGACATAGGCCTCCACAAGTTCGCACCGAAAATGGCGTGAACTCATGTGTTTTGCCCATAGTCACCACGCTGGGCAGGCCAGTTGGTGACCACAGGATTGGCTTTGTCACACCGAAGACGCTGCTGCCCGTCTTCGGCCTGTGTATTTCAAAGCCAGCAGTTGGGTGGGTTTCCCGCCATCGGTCGGCTTTTTAAGGTTTCAAGGTGGTCGTGGAACTGTCTTATCCCTTAGTCGCCTCTTACGACACCCACGGGAAGAGAGGGAGTGGCTTTATTCTTTAATGCCGTAACCACGCATCATAAATAAATAAGTAAATTTACGTGTATGAATATTTTTTTAATATTTTAATTTTTTTTTTTAATCTCCTTCGTTTACTTTCGTTTTTTTCTCTACAACTTAGATTCAAATAACGTAATATCGTGGCCATTTTATGTTTGTAATTTGAATCGTGATCATTAAAAAATGTACTTCATAATAAGTTGACAATTCTTAAACTTTAGAAATTACCAAAAAACTGCTTTGTAAACCAACGCACGATAAATGTTGGTAGCATCAGAGGAGTGGCTCAGAAGCAATATTGACAATATAAATTGATGTTGACGTAGTAGCTTTAGAGGTTCATTTAAGATCGAGCAGTTTACCCAATTCCCACGTTTGGGTAAACATGTTTGATATTTGGTTTACCATAGCTCCAATTTCTCGACCAACACAGTAAGCATGTAGGTAGTCAATGGCGATTCTATGTTAATGTTGGAGCCATGTTAATTGAATGTGCGTTGACTATGTAAATATCGTGGACATGAATAAGTTTTGCTACATATCTTGAAAATTAACATAACAATGGGAGTCTGCAATTATTTCTGTTTCACAATCAACATATTTACGTTTTTCATGAGGCCTACTACTTAAATTTAAACGAAGTATATTTCCCACTTGTAGACAAAGGTCATGGATTCTTGTTACGATTAATCATACCCATAACCATACCCCAGGGCATATGAAATTATTGATTTATAACCTTATAGTAACAGTTGTAGTCAAATTAGTATTGCTAGATTAATAAATGCTATATATGTGTTTAAAAATAATAATAGAAAGCGAAAAAATTTGCTGGTCTTTTAAAAAGTTATACGACGTGTATATTTGCGGATTAAGCTTCAAAATCAAAATCATTCTCTTTCTTTGCTTTTAGTGAACCCTGTTTAGTAAAAGTATATTAAATCAAGGACAAAGTTTTGTTTTGTAAGAAGGTAACAGGAGTAATATAATTTTATAGATATTTCACGGTTACGAGCGATAGTCGTAACTTGTCTTGATTCACGATGACAAAGTTGCCAAAATATTTTGCCAAACCTACAAGGTCATGTTAGTACACCATATAATATTTCCAATTCTATTGCTGGAACATGGTAATGTCTTTATAGATGTTTCGGTTCTCGATCGTATTCGGTATTATTCCGTTATAATAATTTTTCGTTTCCATTTAAGAAGTTTTGTATAGGGAGCCTTAATATTCTGTCACAGTTATGTAAAAAAAATGTTTTGAATTCTTAATTTTATTGTTCCAAGTTTTGCAGTAGTCTGGGTGTTTGCGTTGTGTGTATTTTCAGAAACTCGACGAAGTTAATTTAATTTTAGTAAATATTAATTATAATATTAATATTAGGTTTAATTATAATATTAGGTGGAATTAATTCCAAACCAAAAGAAACTTTTTTCACATGGGTTCGATCTTTCAATATCTTATACGCACATCAGTCTCCAGAGTCGCAGTAGGTACTAAAATTCCTGCTAACAACATTTGACAGTTTATCAGAGCGCGTGCCTATAAATAACTAGACAAAGCCTACGCTGCGTTCTGCCGGTCGAACTGGAACCTGCACTTATTTGTTGGTGCACCGCATACAAGTGGACTCCCACGGCTTATCTCATGTGGATTAGTCACGCATTGAAACAGCAAGCGTATGTCAGACTATTTTTAAAAAGTTTTATTTCGTTTGTTCATTTAAGTACTTGATAAATGCTTTATTTGTTTCATTTTGTTTTTGATTAGCAAATATATCAGAACAATGGTTGATATAAATTTTGTAGTAATGTTTTCTTCATTAATTATGTACCGTGAATATGGTTATGAATAATTGTTCACACAACAGAGTACAGACCGGTAAAATACATCACCGTTGAGCAATAAATTGACTTAGCTCGTAGCACATTGTGTTGTTTATTAAACTCAATTGTACGCGTGTACCACACAAAATGTTCATTAGAGCGAAATAACATCAATCAATCATTCGCTTCCTGGAATCATCAAAGCATTCTCGTCATCACTTGACAGGAAGAACGGAGGTACGAGATAGGCCACTCCTACTCAATCGAGTTAGATGTAAATATTTATAAGCGCAATAAGGCCGTAATCCAACTGCTGGCTTTGAAATACACAGGCCGAAGACGGGCAGCAGCGTCTTCGGTGCGACAAAGCCAGCCCTGCGGTCACCAACCCGCCTGCCCAGCGTGGTGACTATGGGCAAAACACATGAGTTCACGTTATTTTTGGCGTAAACTTGTGGAGGCCTATGTCCAGCAGTGGACTGTTTAGGCTGTAATGATGATGATGAAGGCCGTAATACCTATTCATAAGTGAAAATTATTATGCAAATAGTGGCGGGCTCGGCTGTAAATCTAAGCGTCTGCGGCTTAATAGCAATGTAACTGTGATGAATATGAAACGGTGTGAGGCGTCGCATTGTCATCATTAGGAGGCTGACAGCGAAACAGAAAACAAAAGAATTTTAAATTCGAGATTGTACTGCATTTTACTTTACATCAATACTATTTAAAACTAAGGTCTAAGCAAGGTACTTTATTAATTGAGAGTTATAAAAGTAAATAATAAAAACTAACGGGTATAAAATTGATATTCTATTTAAATATTGTAAAAAAAATCCATAAAAATGTATCTTTTCCTATAACAGTAGATACATAATTATACGAAAAAGCTACAACAAATATTAACATAAAATAATTACTCCACAATTACTAACTTATCAAAGTATCTATTAAGTTATTTATTGACATGTACCTGTTACAGCTAAAATATTTAAATAAATAATTACTGTATATAAAGCATACTTTATTAATGACTAAGTTAATGAATTATGTATTGCATACAATTAATAAAATCGAACAAATTTATAACAAAATGTAGACATCAAATTATTTCAAATTTAAATTTACATAGATCTAATTTCAGCATTTCTCGGCGTAGGTTTATAACGTCAAAGTCTAAGTGATTTATGCTTACCTTTGAAATCTGGATTAATCTATTTTTAGAATTATTTAACTCATTACACAGTAAACTACAATACACCTTGATATTTTAGTTTCCAGAATTTGCGCAAAACAACACTGTCAAAATTTAATGAATGAATTATGCATTATTGTGGTAGTCTCTATACTTATAATTATTACAACGCATAAAAGTTTGTTTTAACATATTTGACATTTTATATTCATTTTCTATTTGATATTCCAATTACATCGACAAGTAATACAACGTAAGTAGACGAAAAAAATTAACAAACGCACTAGTCGTCACTACAATTTTCGAGGGTTTCCCTAGTTTTCTCTGGGATCCCATCATCAGATCCTGGTTTCCTTATCATGGTAGTACCCTTGGGATATTTCCTTTCCAATAAATTTATAAACGACGAAGTTATCCCCGAACATACATTATGTATATCCTTTTTTGAAATCGGTTAATAATGCATATCTATATACTATAATACGTAAAGCAAAAACTTTGTACCTTTTTTTACAAAAATTGCATGGACGAAGGAGTATGAAAATAATTTCGTACACTTATAGTTTATATATAGAATTTTTTAAAAATTACGCTTTAAAATATATTAACTCGATAAAAAAATATTACACACACTACTATGTATTTGACACACACACGTACGTATATTACACTCTTTTGTTGCTTGTCGACCACTGGGCGACTACTAATATAAATAAATAGATACGCTTATTACACGCAGACTTGAGGCGGGAGTCGAACCCACAACCCTCGTAGCAGAAAGCAGGGTCACTGCATATTTTTTAAAATATAATTTTTAAAATCCATAGGCTCTTAAGTGCCCATGCCTTTTTTATTTACATTTTAATTTTCAAAGCGTTGAGGCGTATTAATTTCAACATTGTGAGAGATATATATACCTATATATACATATATATTTATGTAAGTTAATAATTAAGATAATTATTTACGACTATGGTTTTTTTTGCTACATGCTCCATGCATTACTATTTTATAACACACTACATGCTTTATACTTTACACGTGTAACTCTACAATGTTAATTTACCGCACTGTCGACGGCCACTCTCATTTTTCTAAAACAGCGCCCGCCGCCAGTTTCGCGAGCACATCCTCAATAACATTCGCATCCCTATTATGGATCGCCATTTTGAGGCTGTGCTCAAAAATTTGCCTACGGTTTGCCTCCACCCTTCTGACGAAATGGCCGATTGCGTCGTCGGCGGTGTAATAGACACAGGTGTTAGTGTGTTAGTCACCGCGACCACCACATGCGAGACACTATCATGGATTCGGAGCCTCTCCGCCCTCGCCTGGATAACAATGACGTTTTCACTCGTGTCACTGCATATTGTACACTGGCTAGTCAATACCTTTTGCATAAAAAAGCTAGTTTATTTCCCAATAATGTATTTAATTTAGTATCAGATAAGGCGCAGCAGGAGCAGCCTATCCTAGGAAGAACCTTAAAGAAGGTCACAGCTAAATAACACTGCTCTTGAGCAGTGATGTATTTCGGTGGTGAGTAATGTGACCTGAGTTCCTAGGGGAGATTGGGGATAGGGTCATCAACATGCTTGCGATACTTCTTGTGTTGCAGGCGTCTATAAGCTAAGGTAATCGCTGACTATCAGGTGAGCCGTACGCTTGTTTGCCGACTTAGTTATATAAAAAAGAAAAACTGTTCCATCAAGAATAAAGGGCATGTACTCATTAAAAAGCATATTTCACTTTATAATTTAATTTAAGTGATTATTATTACGTTCGATCTTTACTTTATCTTTGTTGCGTAAAACTTAAAGAATTTAATTTTTATTTTAAGCCCAAGTGCTATTATTAACAATGTCAAGTTAAAAAAAAATTAGCTTAATACCATAACAAACTGACGTCGAGTTAATAATACGAATTAAATTTGCAAGCCTTTTTGTCCGTCAACTCTTACGTACGTTTACTCGCTCCGAGATATTTTCGACGTAAAAATTAAATATTAATTTCAACAAACGGAACAAAAGACGTAAAGGTGTGTTAAATACGCTCGTCGACAGATACAAGCGTTTCAATGATTTGTTACGCTCTAAACTTTATTAATAATTTAAATTTACACATTACGGTAGGAAATTATATGATTATCTCAGCTCTTTCGTTTCGTATTCTTTCATGCGAAATTAAATTTTAACCGATATACTTTATACATATAGGATCAAATTTTAAGATAAAATCATATTCAAACAGTAATCTTGTGGTATTTAATCCCAAGAGAGTGAATAAAACACAGTGCCAAACCGAGCTTTTTCAGATTTGAATCAAGGTCCCGACTAGAAAAAAGGTCAGGCTCAACCAGATCATGTGTCTGGACCGGATCAGGATAGAATGAGGCATACCAGATCCGGCAAGCTCTATCAGGACCAGGTCTGGTCCAGACAAGGATAGCCTGATATAAAATATAATCAAGTGTGGTAAGGCATACTGGATCAGGACCCGGTCCGATCCAGATAAGGACAGCCCGATGTAAAATATAATCAAGTATGGTAAGGCATACTGGATCAGGACCCGATCCGGTCCAGATCAGGATAGCCTGAAAGAAATTACGCGAACTGAGCCTGCAGACAAATCTTCTGCCTTACATACCTTATCCAGTCCAGATCAGGCATGCCCGCTCCGGTCCTTCTAAGGAACCCGAAAAAAATTTCTACTCGGAGTTGTCACACATACATGGCTTTTACACATATTCTTTTCTTTTTATTCATGCAATTAAAATGCAACTTTATAATATTATCTGAAGTCTGTGTGGTCGACCAATCATATAACACGATAAATAAATAATAATAACATAAACATCGGGACGGTGAAAGCTTGCAATCTCTTGTCAATATTAATGACATAATATATAATTAAGTGAAATAGACCGAGTACACGATCAAAAACTATTATTTTCAAACGGTTTAATGTCCATGTTGATGACAAAACTTTGCGCAATAAACTCGCTCGTAAAAAACAAACTGGTACAATATGATAAACAGGTGCATGACGTTTAAAATTCAATATTGTTATTAGATTAATTAAAGCCTTAAAACCTTGAGAGGATATAAGGATATTTGAAGTATAAAAATGAGATTTGAAATATTAATTGACGATTTTTCCGTATCAAGAGAGTTGTGGGTTCGAGTCACGCCCCGAGCCGTGCGTAATACGTATTTATTTATATATGTTACTTATATATATGTATATTAGTAATGAAAAATCTTTATATCAGTCAGCTGTTCTCAGTAACGCAGGCATTAAGTAATTATATTGCCTATCTTAGAAATAGACGGTCATGTGTGTATGTTAAACTATTTATTTATTTTATTATTTATTTGTTATCGAAGCGCCAAATCTATAAAACACAATCTGAGCAATTCGAAATTAAAACATTTCAAGAAAACCTACGAGTCATAGCTTGAAATATATACAGAAATGTAGTCGGGCAAGTAATTATTGGACTAGAAACACGAACGTCCGTAATCACTATTTGTAGCTGATAGGTTTAAAACGTTAATACTAAGTTCGCGCTATCAAAGTAGGCATTGGCGCCACCGCCCACGATCTCGTCTCGACTCGGCCCGCGATTACAAGACCTATTACCACGCCAATCGCTATGCATCTAGTACCTTTCCAAAGGTACGTTAAAAAAAACAGACAATTTGGTTTAGAGATTAAATTTTTGAATGCTTAATATTTTTATATAAAAATCATGTATGAACCAACTGTTATACAAGTAAAATAAAAACAAAGAATGTCGCTAAAGATACACAAATTAATTTCTGAAATATATTTTCACTTACGAAAATATTTTTTAGAATAATAAGAATTCTTTTCTTAAATTACATAGGTAATAAATAATAAGTTCATTAAGTTCCTATAGTATTTTTAATACATTGTGTGTTACTATTATAAAATTTATTTCGTGTTATGTGATTTAAATAGACTTCACATCGAACAATCGAAATCATAATTAGACATTACATTGAATGAAAACTTAATTTTTAAAGTTACGGTTTCAGTAACCGCTTATCATTAGGTTTAGGACCGTATGCTTTTTTTATTTTGTTATCAGTATAAAAAAACGCTCTCTTACAGACTTACCTTTACTAAATTTACTGTTTACGTGGTCTAAAGGTGACCCCGAACCTGTCGCTAGCGCGTGGGAAGACACTTACACGCTTTTAATTTTCAACACTCGCTTATCACAAATTATTGTTAAGATAACTAATAACTATTCAAAGCCTTGAAAATATGTCCGTAAGTGCTGCCGATAGTAGGCTGGGTAAACGAGTATGAAGCGTATAACTTTAAAAGCATCTCTTCATTAAGTGAAGTTTATTAAAAGATTACACGTAATTTATTTTATGCCTTCCATTTAATTATTGTTTTTTATCCTTATTATTGTGCAACTTATCTTTATTTATTCGTACTCAAAGATAACGAAGTTATAACTGAGCTATATTTTTATCGCAAGTAGATACCCTCTCTAAATATATATACCGTATATAATATTTATAAAAATACTTATCATAATATACTTTTTTACATTTTTATTTATTTTCATTTATTTATTTACATAAAATTAATCATTACGGATTTACCACTTACACTAATTAACCTTTCAAATAAAGTTACATTAATTACTTTTACTTATATTAATTCTAACTGCCGCATACAATTAAAAATGTTTTTTTATTGTAAATTATAGCCGTGCTTACGCGCTGACGAAAAGTAACATGAGGAATGAGTCTGTCAAAGTAGATCGTCTAAAAAAGTTGAAACAAAAAGTTTAAACAAAGTCATTTTAAAAAAACGTAGTAGTCGAACATTATATAGTTTTTAATGTGCTTACATCATAATATTCACTTTGAAATTTTAAATATTAATCATATAATATATATATATATATATATATATATATATATATATATATATATATATATATATATATCATATAATTATTAAGATTGTTTTACGTTATAACTTTATTTAAAAAAAGTATGATATTACAATTATTTATTTGTGTATTAACAGTCTCCATAATTAAATTAAATACTATTTAACATAAAAAGAAAAACATGATTTATTTAGAAGACAAATATTATACGAGAATCATTATTAAAATTTATTATATTATACTATATTATTTAAATTTATTAAGGAAAGTGTATCTAGATCTTAGGTTTCAATTATTCCGATACCTTATCGAGCTCTCGATACCTAGACTGTAAACCGTTCAGAAAATCCTTTTAATATGAAACGGAGCATATTGTGTCTAAATAGCACACATTAAATATCGGTCGCTCTGCTAAATCACGTTGACGTGAGTGATTAATCTTCCAAGTAGAATGCGTGTCGTTAGTCGGGCAATAAAGAGATAACAAAATAAATCAAAGAGCTATAAATATAGCTGGATGAGCGATCAGACCCGTAACTGACCGATCCGATACAAATTTACGAAACTTTTATTGAACTAGCGTAGACCTAAACGAAGTCAAGATAAATATAAAAACAGCGCGCTGTTGTAAATTATGTTTACTACCCTGAAGCAGTTAAAATAGTATTTTGTTGCTTGAGAGCCCTTTTGCTTTGTAATTTATTTTTCGTTAATAGCCTGAGAACGAGAAAGAGATTCGACTATAAATAGCAACTTTTTTAGTACCAATAAAACAAATAAATTAAAAGTGAATTTATTTTAAATATTTTTTTTTCCTATTTATTTCTTTCAGGCTATAGCAAGAGGTTTAGTAAAAATTACTTCATATATCACAAATTAATAGAAAATGACATTTTTACTAGAAGCGAAAATTCGAAATTTTAAAGCAGACGTGTCTGGAGTGGTGACCACGAGTTAGCAAATTCAGTGTGGGACGCCCTCCGAACCGCTGAGCCGATAATACCGTGTACCTACGTAAGATCGGTGGGGGCTGGATGACGACTGCGGAGAACCGGGAAGTTTGACGCGAACTTAGAGAGGCCTACGTCCAGCAGTGGACTATGATAGGCCGAAGCGAACGAAGCCAGCGAGAAACAAAAAAAAAACAATTGCATCTTTTTTCTTTTATAAAACAATAATTAAATAGACCTGCCCTGGTGTTTTTTATGCTTTTAATATTAAAACATGTTTTAAATATACTTTTTCATTTTAGAAGCATATAACAATGCAAATGTTTTAACTTTTAACATACTACATAAACTATGATGGCTCATTATTTTGTACTGCAAAACATAAATTCTGCTTAATTTATTATAGAAGTACAAAAATAGCTAACAATTTACGAATCAACATTTGTGTCTGAATAAACTTAAAATCTTATTCAAATATACAACAAAAAATATTTTTAATTTAAATAATTAGAATGTGATAGTTTTTCTAGATGAATATATTAAAAATTAAAAAAGTGGTCGGTAAGCTAATAAAAATAAAAATTATACCGTTATCATCATATTATCTTTATTATTTCCCTGGCTAGGAATCAAATATTTCTACAACTACTACATGTGTATGTGATGTAATTGGAATTTAAAGTACTAATGACTCGACATTTAAAACACATTTCTCTCGCTTTATTATTCCCATTTAATTGTACCTGGGAAAAATTAAAACAAAACAAATACAATAAACCAATACAAATTCCGTGCTAACATGATATCGATGCTGAAATATCACATATAAATCCCATAGCGACAGCGCTCGAGCGATCCTAACTTTATTTTATCACCCACGCGTCGGAGCGATGTCGATTTGTTTAGCTAAATTATTTTATTACTTGCATCGAATTGCGGTTCTGTGAAATCGTTAATTAGTTGTGATCAAAAACGAGCTCTGCGAAGCTAAAATACGAAACGAATCCATGTGAAATGTTCAACCAAATATTATTTTGTTTTGGTTATCGGTATTGAATCTCATGTGATTTGTTGCTATGGACGCGATAGCTGAGTTTAGTAATTAAATAATATATACAGTATATTTAATTGAAAATCGATATGGTGATTGTTAAAAACTTAATATATTCAGCACTTAATTGTTTATTGCAGTCGACAAAGTACGTTTCAGGTGACAACAATATTTCTAATGGTAGAATCTTTATGAGCATTTTCGGGCACCGCATAAGAGTATCACAACGTTGATGATCACAACAAAAATTCGTTACAAGAAGGTAAAAAAATTAATGTAACAACGTAATAACGTGTAATGTTTTGTATATGAAATTTTGGTTACCAAAATTATAGAACGTCAAACTCAATACTTAGAAAGTTTTATCCCGCCTTAGGGATACGTTGATCCGTCATCAAATCTATACATATAAAAAAAAGTAATCACCGAAATGTATAATATGTACGCGCATAACTTTCGAACGACTGCACCTAATCGGATACTTCCCTTTTGAGTTCGTTGTTGTTGTTTTTGTAATAAAATTAAAGAAAAATCAATATAAATAGGACAAAATGGCGGTACGAAGTTTACCGGGTTAGCTAGTAAATAATAAATAAACAAACAGCTTAAGAGCAATAACATGACATCGGAAAAACTACTTTCCTTATACCCCACTCGACCCAAGTCAAAATTGCAGCAGCTCTTTACCAACATCAGAAATCGAAAGTATATTGGAGTGTACTGTTGACTGAGAAAACACATCAAGAATTCATGACGCGCGTGGCTTGAATCAGTTTGTGCCCACGACTAGTTTTTTTTTTCGACTAAACAAACAGTTCGAAATTAAATAAACAACGATCGTGAGGACAGGAAGCTTGTCTCGACTATGATGTTTTACCGAACGTCGCTTTCTTAAAAGATGAACAATTATTTTTACCTACCTTATAATTTCTTCCTTATTTTATCTATTTGGAATATGTCACGAAGACGAAATTTAATGACATTATTTTGTAATTTTGTCTATTATCGTAATGTTTAATATAGTATATATAATAATTTCAGTTTTTTAATATTATATTCAAGAAAAAACTCATAGCTCAGTTAATTCCATATTTATTAAAAAAATTATACTAAAACAATATCATCATACTTTATATGTGACAAAGCAACGATAATCACATAAATGATGTTATTGCTTGTGTTAAATACAAAATCCGCGATCCTATCTAAAAAGCCAATAACATTTACATTCATAATCTACATTCAAAGTTCGTAATTATGATTTCAAATTATAATACCATTGTACCTCCGCTCCGGTTCGAATCGTTCACTGTTAATTACAAGCTAACCAATTTTATCGTAGCTTTGCCAAATAAATTTCAAACACCAACCGAGTGAGATCTACAATCGCATGTTGGGATTACAATGTAGTTAACTGAGATTTTCAGTTAAAATCACGTCACTATATCTACATATCGTTACAATATTGCTTGTTAATGTATAAATTCAAATTAATGCAGGGAAATACATACCTCGACATTGCTAAAAGGAGTACTGGTACCATCAATGAAATTTACACACTTTAACTCGTGGACCTTTGCAGTTAGGTTAGTTTTTGAATAGGCTGGGCATACTAGTGTTTTTGAATCTATACCTATCAATTGAGGTTGTTTATTCGATTGTATATAGTCCTTATTAGACTTTAATCTGCAAATCAAAGTTAAATTAAGTTATATATCTTACCTACGTATATACTTTAATATTTAACTTTTAATAAAGGAAAAGAGACCTTTGTTTGTAATTGATATTAACTCTGCAATTGGAGTTTCGTCAAATATTTATATATAATATATATCTACAATTTAAAATGACCAAGTCACGGTACAAAACAACGTACCTACTATTTAGAAATCGCAACGATTTATTATTATGTGCATCAGAAACATGGATTATGTAGCAAAAAGTATTTATGCCTTAAGATAATATTTCAATAATTGTATTCCAATTCTCTTAATTGTTGACTAAATTACTTAACAATTTAAAAAATTTACATATAAAGAAACCTTATTATATTTTATAAGAAAATCGACGTATACGAAATTAATTCAATCCTAATTTTTTTTAATGTTTTTCAGAAATTTTGACTGGGTGGAGCGATTTCGACAAATTTTCTTTTAATCGAAAGGTTATGTGTGTCATTTGGTCCCGTTTAAATTTATTTGAGATCTAACAATAACTTTTCGAGTTATATCTAATAATGGGTTTTTACTTGACGCTTTTTTCGTCGATCTACGTTGTATTATACCGCATAACTTTCTACTGGATGTGCCGATTTTGATAATTCTTTTTTTGTTGGAAAGGGGACATTCCTAGTTTGGTACCATGATGAGGAAATGAGGAAACTAGGATCTCATGATGAGGTCCCAGAGAAATCGAGGGAAACTCTCGAAAATCCGCAATAACTTTTTACTGGGTGTACCGATTATGATAATTTTTAATTTAATCGAA
The DNA here is from genome assembly GCF_905220565.1 of Melitaea cinxia. Taxonomy (NCBI): domain Eukaryota; kingdom Metazoa; phylum Arthropoda; class Insecta; order Lepidoptera; family Nymphalidae; genus Melitaea; species Melitaea cinxia. The sequence goes on from NC_059404.1 coordinate 10,027,739, forward strand.
AGCTACTATCTAAGCTACTATTTATATTTTAAAACTAGTTAATTTCAAAACTTTTACGAGTTTTATCCAAGTAGTTTACTTACTTTATACCTCATTAGACAAACAAAATTACGCGCAACTACTTGCATTATATAATATTTTGCTATGTATTAAAACCGCAAACATAATGACGAATAACTAATTTATACAATAACTACTACACAATGCAATGTCCAGTTATTATCATATAAACATTTGAAATAGTTAACCAATTAAATTCAATTAGTCCGTCAACATTATTGAAATTGATGTTAAGTGCCTATTTAAATTTACTATTTTAAGTACTATTTTTGACTACGTGTTATAACTATTAAAACATGACTAATTAAGATACTTTTTTTCTATAAGTGTGCTATATCATATTATCGCCTTAGTTCTATGAAAAATTAAAACAGTAAAAATCATTTTAGAACAAATCTCATACACACACAAAACCGAAATTCTGTTATTTTAATCGTTCTCTCGTACTCATTTAGATTCTTCTTTCATATCCCAATTCACTTGAAGTTTCCCTAAAGAACCTTCAAAATAAGAACTCAATAAAATTATCGTGTGACTGAACCAAGAAAAAAATATTCTTCTTCTTTGTACTTTCCAGTTTATGTTCAAATGTCGAAACGAAAAAAAGTCAGAACAAGTTTTAATTTGATTTTTAATCGTGTTAATCTAATAACCCATACTAAGCATGTATTGTTACTTGACGTGAGAGGTGAGATGGCCCAATTGATTAAGCACGTGGATCTTTACCGAAAGGTCACAAGTTCATATCCGGGCTTGGACTTCTTTATCTCTTAATGTCAATTTCTTTCTATATAATGTTATGCTTCTCATGCTCGAAGAGACGTGTATGAGATAATGTTTAAGACACTTATATATTCGCTAAGCTATAAGGGTGTGTGGGACCAAGTTAAAATTATTGTTTTGCGCACCATTCCTTTGCAGCTATAATATTAGCAGGCTTTTAGGAAGATATGTTAGAATTTACAATTTCTAACTGTAAACATAAATCAATGTCTTTAAATTAATTTTTACATGTACAAACACAAGTGGCAGTTCCTAAGGAAAGCATTTTAGGTAACAGACGACAGTGATAATATTGAAATGTGAATATTACCTACATCCAGACCATGGACCATGACCGGGGACCAAACTCGCAACCTCTGGAGCAGGTCCTATTTTCTTGAATACATGACCACCATTTAAAATCAGTGGCAATACCCGCTATATTTATGTACATGGTATAATATGAGTTGCTGTCTACGATAATACCAACGTTTTGTCAACTTATGGAGATGCGCTTTACAATTTAAAGTGCACTATTCTCGGTATCGACCACCCAAGATCGAGCTGTTATTTTAGGCGCATATAATTGAGCTGTCGCGGCGTTGCGAGCGCCGACCCGCTGTGACACGCATAATGTTCTGTTTTACATTTGTACCTTTACCCTCCGTCGTGTACTGAGCGTTTTATGTGTCAGCATTTGTAATGCGTTGTAAAGCGATAAGATATTCATATATTATGGAATTATACGCGATTATAGGCGATGACTTGTGAGAGTGACTGATTCTTCGAGCCACTGTGAATAAGTAATAGCATTCGATACTAGCAAACAAAACTATACAAATGTAATAATGTATTTATGTCCTCTTAACATGCACGTATTATTTTTGAAGTCAAACCTTCCTTTTATTCCGCTATTTTGAGAGTACTTTCCATTTATCGAATATCGAAACGCTCGAAATTAAGGTTTCAATATTTGTAACCAAACGGAAAAAATAGGAACATAAAACTAAAGTAAGAACATTCACGGAAAACTTTTAGTCTCTAAGACATATACATAAAAATAACCTGACCTGTTCATCCAATTTCTGCTCGTAATAAGTTCAAGCCATCCCTCTAACCCCTGTTACTCCGCTGACACGCATTGTGCAAACATGATTAATAGTAACGCCACATTAGTGATACGCGGCCTTTTTCCTACACATTTTTCCTGACATTCTCTCGGAATTAGGTCAAACAGAGGATAAAAATGTCAACCAAGGGATTAATACGAGAAATACAATGTACAAGACGCGGGCATATGACGTGACACACATGCAAATATGATTTTAACTCAGTATGTACGTCTGCACAGGACCGCCTATGAGAGTAAACCCTTTTATTTACCTATTTAAATGCTTTGTACTGAGCTCGGTACAATTTAAAATGAAATAAAAGTAAAAGTAATAATATACCTTTAATATTCATCGACATGCGTGCGAATGCACTTTCCTTAAAGTAAAATAACATTTTATTAGTAAAAGTAAGGTTTTAAAACAATCGTATGGAAATAATATTGTGTTTGGCTTATGGTTGTTTCTAATTTATGCGTACGCAAACTGTTGAATAAAGATAGGTTGTAACAGAAAATTAAATAATATGAAATTGAACAAAAACATTAAAATTTAAATATACTTTTGTAATACAATTCATAATCTTGAAAACACTTAAAATGTTGAAAATTACTTTCATAAAAGGTAACAAGCCTCAGTCTATAGAATTCTAGAATAACCTCTCGATATTCCAGTGGACAATTCAGCTATCGACGGTTTGGTTAGCACACCGTAGCCGCTTAGTAATTGACGCTATGGGTTAACAATCGTAGCAATAGCGGCAAATTGGCTATGAAAGTTCGACAGGCTTCTTAACAGCATAGTTAGCTATCCGCAAAAGCGTAGCCATCGACTTTTATTGGTCTCTAGTTTCGACGCGCGTTCTAGAGTATTGAAATAAAGAGCTTTCAGCACAACAATTATTTAATCAGCCTTAGTTTAATTACGTTAGTTAAATAAGCTTAAAAGTTTATTTTATTTAAGAATTTTTATTCGTTTTTATAATTGTTAGTTTATGATCTTTGTATTTATCCGTTAAAAACTTGTTTTTGTCTACCGCTTTGAGGTTTTAGTTTATTTCATAACGTCGAATATTAATTCATATTTGTACATTATTCATACTTTTATTGTTTTTTTAATATAAAAAATGACCAACTCTTCCCACTGAAATTGAGTAAGCAACTATTATTAAATTCTAAGTAGGTGGTCCGGAAATACATACTGTATGCCGTCAAAAATATTTGTCGTACCCGTTCGCTAGTACAACAGTCAGAGTCAGCTACTGTGACTCCACCACCTTTTACTAATTACACCTACCTACTTTACACCTACTTTAACTAATTAACAACCACCGTCAGTAGTAAAGGCTAACAAAATAAAATCGACAGTAGGTAGGTACTCTCTAGGGTTGAACTCCACAGAAATCCTACCTAAGCGAAGTTCGCGTCCAACTATTCCGCATGTCAGCGGTACTGGACCCTTGGCGTTTAATTAAAATGACGGACAAAAAACTGACAAACCAAACATCTACCAGACATTTTACTGACACATTTCTCTTATAACTAGCTTTTATTTACTGATTCTTAAAATATATTAAGACAACGAGTATATGTATTTAATAACACTTAAGAAGTTAGTGAAAATTCTAATTGACAACGTTTACTGAACTAATATTTATATATTAATACGTGAAGCAAAAACTTTTTTCCCCTTTTTACGAAAATTGCGTGGACGGAGAAGTGTGAAATTTTGCACACTTATAGTTTATATAGAGAAGAAGTGCAGAATACTATTTTTTTTTTATTATGCTTAAAAATACATTAAATCAGTAAAAAAACATTACACACACTACCATGTATTTGACACACACACGCATATTATACTATTTTGTTGATTGTCAGTCTGTAGTCAAATTGAAAAATTAAAAAAATGTTCTTTATTTTCATAATTTTTTTTTAATTTAATTTTTTAATTGTGGTTGAATTTCGATCTCTGGGCGACCACTAGTTCTAATAAATGCTTATCTACTCAATAATGTTAATCTTACATAATGTAAATTTATTGTCGTATCAATACCGATATTATTAGCCTAGTGCGTACTTAGGCGTTGACCGCTTATCATATTAAAATTTATTTATGAAAACGAAGAGTGATAAAACCTCACAGCGCCCGTTACGTTTGTTTGTCGAGTGATTTCTGCGAACGGCTGTAATTAATTACGAGCTACGTTACTCTGTGTAACCTTTGTTTCATCCGCCATTTGTAGAACAATGCGACGGGACTTTTATCTCGAGGCAGACAAACGTCTCCCGTCGACTTTTTGTTCTCCCTCGCGGTTCGTTCCTCTTGCAATTTTATCTCCAATTTATTAAGACTATTCCAAAATGTAACACAACTTCGCGGATACGAAAGTAAACATTTCAAGCGTGCTCAAAATTCCAATCGACTAAATAAAGGTAACTATCGAAGTCGTATTGTATTCCTGTCTTTGTTCGAACTTTTTAAACTTTATAATCCCACAAAGTATACGATACATCTAAAAATCCCACTAAGTTTAACAACACGTTCTGATAAAAATTTTGACGGTAAAGTTTTTACAATAATTCGTTGAGATAAAAGAATAAAGACAATATAAATTATAATTGTGTTTGCTAGGAAACGAAAAAACCGACTTCAATTACATCGACAAGTAATACAACGTAAGCAGAAGGAAATAATTGTGTTTGCTTGCAAACGAAAAAAAATCAATTACATCGACAAGTAGTACAAGGCAAGTAGACGAAAATAATTTACAAACGCACTAGTTAGCACTACGATTTTGGAGGATTTCCCTCGATTTCTCATCAGATCCTGGTTTCTTATCATGCTATCTCCTTTCCAACACAAAAAGAATTATCAAAATCGGTACATATACGACGAAGTTATCCCCGAACATACATAAAATATAAGTAACCTCCTCCTTCATAGAAACATACAAAGTCTGGGTAACAAATGCCTTGCTCTTCGAATAGCTCCTAAAGTGTGTTAACGGAATCTTACTGATAAAAAAATATGTCTATTTGTCACCTCTCTGTAATCGATTAAGCTGTGTGAAAGGTAGACTTAAGAATTTTTCACAAAATGTAAAATAATTTAAATAATACTTTAAATAAATAATTTTAAATAATACTTAAACCGTTTTAAATACAAATGATGAAAAAGAGAGTCCACTTTGCCCATAGTAGAGTCAAGTTTATGTGGATTGAAAAATATGTCAAGTTTAATATTGCAAAGTTGTATAGAACTCTCGAAAGCAAATTCTAGCGGCACTCAAACGTTTATTACTGTTTGAATATTAAACTTAAATCATCAATTAAAATAAACTTAAAACATATATAAAATCGTTGACAATGTCTTGTCTCGAAGTATTGACTCATACATACTCGTTGGTGGTTTTAATAGATTATTTATAGTAATGCTCTAATGGAAAGATCAAACGGATGGTACAGTTAATTTTAATGTCTCAGTGTAAAGCACGGTTAGATATATAATTAGCGTCATCGGTAAGATCCCTTCTTTGCATCGTTCGCCGCCTGTGATATTTTGATCACGCTGACATTTATTATGTCACTGACTTGGACGACGCAACTATCACGACGATCAAAATAATCACTTTCACTTTGATTACTAAGTTGAACCGTTAGGTATTTTATAGATTTGTATATTATTCAACTCAGCTGATTTTTAAATTGAGCAGTCTTTATCGATCATCATGTTAAGCGTTGATGTTTTTATGTACAAAACGGGCTGTAATGACGAAACTGATAGGGTTATTTGAACGACAATGATGTCGGATGAAAATCAGATTATGCACCTTTTTATTGAGTTAAAATTATGTACATTAGCCGATGAAAATGATATATTTTTTTTTTACAAAAAAAACTTGATTGAAACTAGGAACGTTCTATTTATTTATATCTTTGTCAAATAAAGCAAAACATTAAAAAATCATAGCATTGTTTGAGTATAATAGAGTTCACAGCTTAAGCGTTAGATTTTATACAGTATCGATGGTTGACTCGATATTCGCTCTTGATAGCAATTTGGTAAGGTAACGCGCTGACAGCGGCGTTTCGCAAGGATCAAACTTGTTTTACAGTGTTGGAAGAATAACTACAACACCGTACATTTTTAAACAAACACAATGTGTTGTGTCTTACTGTTATTATAATAAGGATTGTATTTCAATGACGTGTTTACCTGATCGTGTGGGTTACTGTACAAGGCGGCGAAGCAGCGACTCTCATCAAGTTTAACGAGCCATTCCCACTCGTAACGCGTACGTAGGGGAACTCGTAATTTTCAGAACTGCTAACGTGTAATTATTTCGGAAAGGGCGTCAATAGCGTAACCACAACGAATTTATATGCACAGAGCAACTTTAATAAATTAAAACCAGGTTCAAGTTGTGATAGATCTGCTAAGTAATATTAGACAATTTCTAATTTGTGAAAAGTAAACAAAGACTTGCATTAAAAAAGTATATCGTTATGAATAACAAACACTGTCTTGTGCTTTAGTTACTGCAATATTTCACAGTAAAAAAAATGTTGTCATAAAGTATATAAATTGTTAAATAATAGTTCAAGAAAATTTACAATGTACGAAAAGGGAACATCGATTGGGGATCGGAGATCATTTCGACATGAACATTGCTCTGTAGGCGAAAACCAGAACTGTTTTCGCGTCGACAGCTCATGTACCGACTGCTGCGGTTATTTCTAAACCACGTCACGTCGCGCTGGCAGGATCGCCCGAATGCTTTGATGTCGCGTTCTCTTTTTGCGAACGATATTTCAGTCCCGACAACCAACTGAATACTTTCGGGAACGATCTACGAATATTCTTTATTCGGTTTCACACGGTATTGTTTAGATTTAACGAATATCGCATTCTATTTCTTTCTTAAACTGTTTTTAAAATGTTTCTAGAACAGATAAGGCGAGGATCGTCGAGCGGTTTATTTTGAGCGAAACGAATGTGAGAGATAATAGCAAGTCGTAACTTCGGATGTGGGCGAGGAATAGATAGATAAGAGGCGGCTGAGACGGTATCCAAGTGATAATTTGTTAGTCGTCTTTACTTCAGATAAAAAGAAATACAACTTGCGTTTTGTAAAAAGTTCAAGACGACCACTTAGTAAGTAGTTAGTAAGCTTCTAAACGACTGTGGCATTTAATTTGTGACATCTAACTGAATATTCTTTAAAGTCTATAATTTAAGTGGAATGAAATAGCTCTTACTGTAATAACACGGTCTTTACTAGAAAACCTTAATTGTAAATTTGTAGCACATATATATGTGACATTTATAACAGTGAAAAATTGAAATATTTTACTATGGGCATTTAGTAATCGATGTACATAAATAGATAAATATACTTATCAATCAAACACTTTTCCTTATTATTTTAGCCTTATCAAAAATTAAAAATAACAGACGCTGGTATAATTGTTTTCGAAATAGTTTATTACAATAACGCAACAATTGTATATGTAAATATTTTGTACCTTTGGAAATAAAATTGTAAAAATATTAAATTTTAACAAACAAAAAAACAATGTTTTTTATTTCGAAAACGATATATGAATCAACTTAAATTGATGTTATACTCATATTTTTTGTCAAAAATAAAATATGTTAGTCTCCTGTGAAATTTTATGGTCCATCTTTTAGAACATCGTTGTTATAGTGTCAGAATTAAATGACCATAACAAAATAAAGCCCATACATAATAACAGGGTCTCGCTGCAACGCCCATGAGGGCGTTTATTAAAAAGCAATTTTGTGTTTATTCTACGACTTTAACAATTTAACGTTATTAAAATAGCCGCTTTTTCGATTTAAGAAACGCATTTTTGATATTGCTCTATCAAAACGTTTATCGTATGTATCGTATGTAATTAGTTGTATTATAGTCGTTATTCATATTCGACCTAGAATATATATATATATATAACTAGGCTCTCAGATGGTAAGCGATAACCGTAGTTTATAGATGCCTGCAACACCAGAAGCATCGCAAGCGCGTTGCCGACTCTACCCCCAATATCCAGGAGCTCTGGTCGCCTTTCTCACCACAGAAATACAACACTACTTGAAAGCAGTATTATTTAGCTGTGATATTCTGTAAGGTCGAGGTACTTCCCCAGTCGGGCTGCTCCAGATTTTGTGCAGTATATTTCCTGCTGTGGCCTACCTCAGTGAAAGTATCTTTTTCTCATCTTTGATTTGATACCATGAAATTCTTAGTATGTATTATTTTTGATAGTACTTTCCTGGAAACATTAAGTTGCTGACGGAATTCAAAAATGTATAATGTTGTCACTAGGCTCAAATAATTGAAAAAAATTGTCCGTCGAGGCAAATGTCACTTGCTTACACTTTGCATTTTTATATTCTTGACCTAATCAAAATTGTTCTTAATAGAGTCGGAACTTCAGAAAGTTAGAATAGAGTGCAGCTTAGTACTGTTAAGTTGAAACTCATGAAAAAAAAGTTATCCTATTCTGTTCTCTTCTACCCGAAACCTCTTTTTGTCACTTAAAGAACTTCCCACTTTTCTTTCGATAAAAAACACTTAATCAAATAGTAAATACAAATTTAATACTTTACCTTCTCTTCCAGGTAAACAAATTGCGATTTCATGTAAGTCACAGCCAGTGTTACGTTGAATCTTTTACTATCAAATCTGTGAAAGTGTGGAATTCTCTCCCATAGGATATACGTCAGTCTTATTAAAATACATTACCCTTATAAATCATTTTTACTTCTGCTATATAAAATTTCGTATGTCTATATTTTGTACGTAGATAGTTCATATTTTATTAAGAACTTTTGATGTTTGTTAAATTAATTTCAATTTTTTCGGTTCTTTCGCTTATAAACAGGCAGCAATATTTATATCAGAATTGTCCGTGAGACTATTACTGATAAAATCGCCTTTGCTTTTATTTTTAAATATATAAATAATAACTAAAATAAGTATTAAGTTGGTATCAAATATATCGATAAATTAAATTGGGTTCAATTGCTTCTACAATTTAAATTGAAAAAATGAAAACCTTAGTTGAATATTATTTTAATTTTCTTTTATACAAACCTAGTCTAATAACGAACATAAAAGAAAGGAATTATCCAATTATCTCCAATTTTCTCAGAAACACCATCCACACAATATATCTGGTAGTTGTCCTAAGTCAGCTACAACGAAAGTTCATTGTATGTAAAGATTTAAGCCAGCCAACTACAACTAACGGTGTCAATTTAAAAAATAAGTTCTCTATCTAGTGTTGTATTTCGTAGTAATGTACACCGGAGTCCTTCGACCAACCTGTAAACCATTGGAACGTGTTCGGTAACAATTAGGTGTAATACCAATATCGTGTTACAGCAACCCTAAAGTACGTTAGATGATTTCAGAAGTTGTTAGTGCAGTGGCGTCAGCGATTACCAATTTAAAAAAAGACAAGGTTTTTTTATGAATTCCTTAATTTAAAAAAAATAGCAATTACTTATAGTTATTTGCTTTTATAGGATTATTAAATTAAAATTAAAATGAATATTAAATACATATATTGAAGTAAGCAACGTTTTAAAAATGTAACAAATAAGAAACTTTGACAAAGAATTAATTTACACAATTTTATTTCAAAAAAAAAAAAAAAAAAAACAATACAAAGTGAATTTTTATGTCATTAATTATTATTGTAATTGTTGAATCCGCTTTCCGCTCCGCCTTAAGCATGATATCCGTACATCGAAAGGAGAATCCCATAAAAGACGGAGGGCGAAGCCTCATTGTTACTACGAATTTTGTAATTAAATGCTCTGTCTAATTGTGACCTCATTCACCAGAATCTTCACACTCAGTTGCACTTCGATCTGTAAATGTTACAGCGGCTTCTTAGCAAATGACAAAAAAAAATGTTAATGAAAAATACTTTACTGTCATATTTTTTCAAAGCAATTAAGCGATGTCTCATCTTGATCATATACTCGCTTATAGGGAAACAATGTCTTATTAGATATATGTACACGCATAGATATATATATGTACCATAATTATGTTAAATTTAATCTTGAGTCTAAAAGATAAGATAAGGCCGCGAGTTGTATTATGTTAATATCTAGTTTAATTTAGATTGTTACTTTTGAATATATATATATATGTGTTGTATAGTAAAATTTGAAAAAAAAAATGTTTTCAATCCATACATATAAAAAGTAGTAATGTAAAAATTAGGTTAAATTCAAATGTTTCATTCTTTACGTTTTTATTACATGGCAAAGAAAACATAACGAACTGCTTCGAACAACTTGATATATTAGTAGACTAACTGTGCCAACGTTTCTTTATTTCAAAATTGTGGGGAGAGACACGATTACACAACGTTTAATAAAGAAATACATCAACAGCCGAGCTGATAAATCTTTGATACTAATACAGGAAGACATAAAAGCGGCGATGGCAGCATTTATGTAAATTGCTTCCGCTCAGATTCGCCAAGATTTATGTCTTAACGTCAACAACAATTAAATTTGGACCACTGTTTCACGCCAGGAATAAATTATACATCGCTAAGCAATTTTCCATGGATCAGATAAAACCAATTAAAATCTTTCCTTCATGAAACGTTTCATTTATGTAGATTTCAGTCTAGTTAATAATCCCATAAATTCTAAATTATGACTATGTTTAATTGTTTTCTAAAGAGATTATGTATCAAGTTCAGGCCTTGATTTCAGTTTTATATTTACCGGTAAATCATATAACTCAGTCATCTCAATATATTATCATTTCATACTTATGCGATCTCGTCTATCTATGACAATAATATTAATAATGTCTAATATTTACCATATAAGATAATAACCATTATAAACATATATTATAAAATGGAATTTTATGTAATACCGTGGTAGTAGGTAGTGGGGTTATTAAGCTTCAAGATGACCCCAAATTCAAATTCAAGTCCTAAAGAATTAGGATAAAAATAAAAATGAATAAGAAGATTGTTAGCGTTAATTATATTCAACTTCAAAGTAATTTAGTCAACTACTAAAAGAAATGATTAATTGAGGTCATCAAGTTATTAACCGACTTTCAAAAAGGAGGAGGTTACTCAATTCGACCGTATATGTTTGGGGATAGCTATGTCGTTTGTGAACCGATTTTGATAATTCTTTTTTTGTTCGATAGGTTTTTTTATTTTTTTGTTCCAAGTTTGGAACCATGATAAAGAAACCACGATCTGATGATGAAATCTCAGAGAAATCGACGGAAACTTTCGAAAATCGTAGTGACGACTAGTGCATTTGTTAATTTTTTTCGTCGATGCTAAACTAAATACTTCATAGACTCTCTTCATTACTCTCTACTCTATTAAATATCAAATTACCCAGTTTGCCGGTAGCGTATATAAAATTTAATATTTTAACACTTTCATATTTAAAGTACATTTTCTAAAGTAAACTAAATGAAAGTAAAGCCACTGGTAAATGTAAGTATTCAAGTTTTGTAAGATGTAAACAATTAATTTATTTTGTTTATACCAGACTAGCAGTTTCCAGCAGTTTCACTTGCGTAGATATTGATATTATTTACAAAGAGTGGCTGAAATTGTGAAACAATATACACATTTTCAATAGTTTACGATCTCTTTATACACGACATTTTTGTTTCGTTTTTGTGCGCTAGACGCACCAAACTGCTCGCAAAGCTCTTCCTTGATCACACTTCATGGAACAGCCCTACGATAAACAGTCTTCCCTTAGGTATTCTTAAGTCATTTTTAGGTAATTTCAGTAATATAAACTTATCTCCTATTTTGCCGTACGGAATTTCTGCAATCACCTGAATACTCAATTACGTTATATTCAATTAAAAACATACACATAAAATTTCATTCTTCTAATTATATATATATGCTTATTATAAAATTTATTTACTTCCGATATTAAATTTATATATTGAAACGTAAAAATAACATTAAAACTGAACTAATTACTTATTTACTTATTTAAGAATATATTTTAAAATAATGAATTGCATATTCAAGTATTTGTGATCAAAAGCTGACGGGAAGAGTTGCAAGCTTCTAATTCCAGAAATGATGACTTTCATACAAATTGTACCCCTATTTTACTAATTTTAGATAAGAATTTCAACAAAAGCTATCAAATAATCCGTTCTTAGCAGACGTCTCCTAACTATAACCTACCCCTACCAAATTTCATCTTTCTGCTTCCAGCGGTTTTTAAGATTTTGTGATCAGTCAATGACCTAACGATTTTATATAAATAGATTATTATTTTTACCATAATGCATCCCTATACTAACCGTTATTGTGCGAATTTGGGAAGTTAGTGGACTTCGATAGGCTAAAGAGAAAGAGAAAATATTTGTTTAAGAATTTACTCATCAAAATGGTGAAATAAATTGAATCAAATATATTTTTGATAAATTTTCAAATATATTTCGAGTTTATCAGCTACTAATAAGTACATTATAAAATAGACTAGATAGATAGACTAGACGAAAGTATCCGTAATTTGTTTCACGCATCATATTTATACATAATTGTGTTTGCTCGCAAACGAAAAAAAAACCGACTTCAATTACATCGACAAGTAATACAACGTAGATCGACGAAAAAATAGTCAAGAAACTGCGCGTTATCAAAGATTACTCAAAAAGTAGTTATCAGATCTCGATAAAATTTATATGTGACCACATGATAAATATCAGCTTTCGATTAAATTAAAAATTATCAAAATCGGTACACTCAGTAAAAAGTTATTGCGGATTTTCGAGAGTTTCCCTCGATTTCTCTGGGATCCCATCATCAGATCCTGGTTTCCTTATCATGGTATTAAACTAGGGATATCCCCTTTCCAACAAAAAAAGAATTATCAAAATCGGTACATCCAGTTGAAAGTTATGCGGTATAATACAACGTAGGTCGACGAAAAAAGCGTCAAGTAAAAACGCATTATTAGATATAACTCGAAAAGTAGTTGTTAGATCTCAAATAAATTTAAATGGGACCAATTGGCACACACCACCTTTCGATTAAAACAAAATTTGTCGAAATCGGTCTACCCGGTCAAAAGTTCTGATGTAACATACATAAAAAAAAAAAAAAAAAAAAAAAAAAAAAAAAAAAATACAGTCGAATTGAGAACCTCCTCCTTTTTTGGAAGTCGGTTAAAAATGAAAATCGCCGCTTCTACCTATAGAACCTACCTATGTAACATTTGACATGAAACACCGATAAATATTTTATTTGCGCGTATGTGCAGGGTTGCACCCTCATATAGGGTCGTGACTACCTGTCCGACTGTTTTACTGCCAAAAACGTTTCATGCGTAGCTAATGGATTAGTACACTTTAAAATCGATACGAAATAAACGTAAGTCCATATAAATATTATAAATTAGCTGACTCGGACTATTTGGGGTGGGGGGGGGGATATAATTTTTTAAGTGAAACTTCTTTAAAATCGTTTTGATTTGAAATTCGATAAAATGAAAATGAGGTAGAATACATTGCTGCTCAAAATGCGTAAGCGACGTGTTGTGCATGGCGCTTACGACCTTTTTCACGAGACCGTTGTTATCGTCGATAGAAAAAATTGCAACTGCCTACCTACCTACGATTATAAATTTGCATTAGATATTACGTTATTTTAAACTGTTTTTGAAGTATTTTTTTATTTATTTATAGCGATTTTTTTACTGAGAAAAAATTCTCTCGTAGGCTACTTTTCAGAAGTTACGCTTCTACCGCGTGTGAACTTCATACACCCATTTTTTTATTTAACTTTCTATATACAAACTTTTTCTTGAGAATAGCGAACCTAAAAGAAATATCCAATTTGGCGCAGTCCTTCAAAAAATAATTCGCCTTCATACATATTGACGATTCATTTTTATTTATGTAAATGCAAAATTTTGTGATGTTATATGAATGGAAGATAAGGAATGATAAGTGGTTTATTTTACTTTTATCCTAGTGCCACTAAGCTTAGCTAATTTTTGTTTCAAAATTTCCGCAAGATTTGGTCACACACATAAAAAAACCAATGCTGCTAATTATCTACAAAACTTCCAGATTATTATTTTGTTAATGTTTATTAGTTATTTGGTTTTTAGGTAAGTGTTTGTTAAGTTCCATGATCATGTTTGTTCTTGCAGAAACAATTGTCATCTTGCCTCACTGTTGTTGGTGAGCCAGAAACACAGTTAATTTGAATAATCTTCCTATTTGAACTTAACGGTTATTAGTACGACAGCTTAACTTGTTCTCTGAGTTAAAATGAGCTTTACTCAAATGACATTATCAAGAAAAATATGTTTAATAGTAAATCTTAATTCATAGTATTATTGAGAACTAATTTAATGGTGAATATAAAATTCAAAAAATAAAATTTTAAATTTATCCAAAATCGTTAATTATTAAGAAATATGCCTAATATTAAGTGAAGTATAAAACAGTATTTGACGTAAGAATATATAATTGACGATAATAAGTGAGTTACATTCCGCATACTTTCCCTAGAACGAAGAAAAAAAAAACTTCGCCCAGCTGTGAACATTTACTATTATGGAATAACAAACTGCGTGTATTCATGAATGAGTAAGTTTCCATTTTATTTAATAACAAACCTTTTTAACACAAATAACGAATTAGTCAAAACTTTTTTCTGTTTGACTTCGAGAAGTGAGTTTATCAGAAGAAAAGTTTAAAACTGGGACTTTTAATAAGTTTCACTAGAAAGAGTTGCTATTTTCCTAGACAACAGATACTGTTTTTGTGTAATGAAATAGCACCACATTTTTCTTACTTTTCTTTAATATGTTGACGTCTTCGTAATCGTTACATGTATTTATAACAAATATATTTTTTATTGTTTGTAATGGAGTAACTGAAAGACTATTGAACTGATTAAAAAAATATTTCACCATTAGGATTCTGCTCTATCTCTGAGTAATAGGTTACATTTATACGGAAGCAAGCGGAATAACTGTAGCTCTTGTAATCCACGCGAGCGAAGTCGCCAGCGTAATCTAGCATTTAAAAAAATCATATTTGTAGTTATTATGAAATTATATGTTTTTATATGTTATTTGTTTTTTTTTACAGCCTTTACGGTATATTATTAATCTTATATGGAGAAATTTCCCACATGGATGTATTATATAAACGGTTAACACATTATAATAACGCTTCTAAAATGGCCTTCTCGCTTAACAGTCAACCGAGCATCATACAATATATTGAAAGCAATTATTTTCACGAATCTAAATCGGTTTTATTATGCACAATAATTTATGCGTATTTATGGTCAAGCAGTTGTCTACGACTTCGTTCGTATGGTTACAGTTCTAAGAATACAACAGAAGCTATAAATACAAGTGACTTAAATATTATCCTATACACGACGCTTCACGAGTGGCTATCAATTCTTAATTTAATGGAGATTGCTTTTATAAATCTGACTCGATAACAGAACAAACAAACTCATGTTCTTCGTTAGCTAAATTTAATCTATTGACCTAATACACGTTATTTGAAAGATTTGAATTACGTGCACATATAGTTTTGGTATGGCATGTACATATAATTTTAGAATTTTAGTACTTTATTCTTAGCTTTTAATATTTATTTCGATACAATTGCCAGATTGTTTAAAGGTAATTGTCATTGTAGAAGCGTTAATGTTTATTTAAAACACATAAAATAAATCTAATAGATTAGTAATCATTCATCATCATCATCATCATTTCAGCCTATTACAGTCCACTGCTGGACATAGACCTCCACAAGTTCACGCCAAAAATGGAGTGAACTCATGTATTTTGCCACGCTGAGCAGGCGGGTTGGTGACCGCAGGGCTGGCTTTGTCGCACCAAAGACGCTGCTGCCCGTCTTCGACCTGTGTATTTCAAAGCAAGCAGTTGGGTGGTTATTCCGCCATCGGTCGGCATTTTAAGTTCCAAGGTGGCAGTGGAACTGTGTTATACCTTAGACGCCTCTTATGACACCCACGGGAAGAGAGGGGGTGGCTATATTCTTAATGCCGTAACCACGCAGCAATCGATTAGTAAATATAACAGTATATAGAAATTCAGACACGCAAATAAGCTATAATTTATAAGAAATAGCCAGAACTTTATTAACTTTCAGTCCTTTGCAGAGACTACATAAACGTCATGTATCGATTTACTAAATAAGATTCAAACACACCGTCTTCTTACCTGGAATGATGCTGCAAAGCAACTACAACATCAAATTAGTCAAAAGATATTTAGAATTGACTTTAGGTATATTTTTACTTTAAAATATATGTTCATTTATATATTTTAATGACCATAGTTTGCGTCGAATAAAAACGCTTGTGGGTAGACCTCTAATAATAAATCAAATGAATTAGCAAGTCTTTATAATAGCAATCTGGACCGACGGCTTTACATGCAATTTGAGGGAAAGTGGGAAGACCCAAAAAAACAAAAATAACAATTTTTTTTTAAAGTAAATATTAAATTCGAGTCGGATCGATCCTGTGCCGTTGACTGAAGTAACTTTCATCAACATTATTACTATACCAGAATGCTTGTACAAACATAATAAGGAAAATTAAATTTCTAGGAACTACGATAGGTAATAATTTAAGCCATGAACGGTGAATATAAATCTTAGTGCATAATTTATTTCTGTCATTGGTAAACTATTCTACATATTTTTATTCATATATATTCTGTAATATAAATTGTAAGATCAGTTTATAGTCTCACTAACTTATATTGTGTTATAAATCATTATCCTATCGTATTGCGACACTTCTATAACCACCCTCTATTCTGTGAGCAACTAGTCTTAAAAAAAGGGCAAAAGCAACTTTTTCTGTAAAAAGAATTACTGCAGCCTAATACACAATTCATCAAGTTGCTCTACTAGGGATCAGTTTATTTATTTTATATATATTATTATATGTCTTTAATATTTTTTTCTTAACCACCTCATAAAATTTCAATTCTTAATAATTTAATACAAATTGTCAATGAAATCAACAAATAGGCAAAAATGCTGTCGTACCGAATCACCTTTTCTTTCTATAATATTATCTCAATTAATATTTAGCACTAGCTGCTGCCCGCGACGTAATCTGCGTGAACGCTATAGAGCACCAAAAATACCTACGATTATACCTTTTAAAATAACATTCATTTACCCGTTTTTTCTTCACATTTCATATCTACAAAAAAATCTCATAGATGGCGCTGCTTTAAAATTGTCTTGTCTACTTATATTCATTTACTTATATTGCGTGATTTTTATAGTGTGAAGCTAGCTTATATAGCATGGTTATTAACATAATAACAACAACATTCAAATATGCGTCGTTAGATCACACGTTGTTACAGAATGCGTTGAGGAAATAAAGGTTTACTGCTCGTTCCCGGTAGGTGATAGCATGATAATATGTAGCCTATATGTTGACCCGACTTCTTAATAATATTCGTGCCAAATTTGAAGTTAATCCATGCGGTACTTTTTGAGTTTATCCCGGACATACATACAGACAAACAGACAAAAATTCTAAAAACTATATTTTTGGCTTCGGTATCGATTGTAGATCACACCCCAAGTATTCTTTTTAAAAAATATTCAATGCACAGTTTTGACTTTCCTACCATTTTATTATATGTATAGATATATTCATATTTACCTTGCATAGATAATATTTAATATTATGTAAAATTGTGTAGGAAGGTAAATAAAACTCATCGTAATATAAAATTCCTTTAATTTATTATTTTAAATGACACAACTGGCTCTGAAAATATTTGGATTGCAAAAACTAATCGATAGATTAAAAGGGATCAGAAAAAATTAATTGTGTACAGTTAAAATTTTGAAATAGTGGCGTTCGTTACACTTTATATAATACAATTATACAATAACTTCTAATACACAAATTTAATATAAATATCACAGTCAAAGATTATACAACTAAAGCGTTAAATCTAAATGGCAGTGTATCTAGGGTCATTTAAGAAAACCCTTGTGATTAAACGAATCTTGGTTTTCAACAGAGTCTGGATTTCGTTATATATAAAGTAATCTATCAAACAATATTTCTCAAAATGTGAAGCTAGTCTATATACTGTGACTAGAATTAGGAATAAATTATGATAAACAGTTATTAATATTTTGGTAGCTACAAGTTATAATTGCTATTCAACTTCGACTATAATGGTTAAATTTACGAAAACGTTACAATTTAAAATACTGCATATTTTTCTTTTACATTTTTTATAAAAGTTCTATAGTAAAAAAAAATCCGGAATGGAAACTAATATTTGACTACTCAAATATGCCTGATAGGAATAAATTCAAATTTTCCTTAAAGAAACGATTAAAACTGTAATTGTTATACTGTTATCTAGTAGTTGAAATACAAAGTCTACACGTATATAACTGCTAATGACATCGATAATACAAGTCTATCAGAATTTAACTACATTAACGAATCTTATTTGAAAATTACACACTGTAAAATTGAATAAATACGTCAGAACTTTTACCCTTTTCCTTCATAAGACTACAAATTTTTACAAGGTCTCAATTTTAACTCTAATACAATATATTTACAATTTTATCTAAAGTTGTTACAGTATCCATTTGATCTAAGACCTATCCAAATGATGATATTAATTATTGCTTTTTGTTTCTTTAAATCCCTAATTAATTAACTTGTTTCATTTAATCTGACTCTTGTTTTCGGGACTCTGTGAAACAAAAATACAAAGTATTTAAAATTAAATAAATATAAAACTGACCGACTTACCGACTTAATGAAATTGACTGATTACTACGTTCTATCTAGAAATACTTATATATATAATTTTTGTATATTTTTAAGTATTGGTACGTGATTAATATTTTTTATTTTTAAATTATATGTTAAATAATGCCTAAAAAACAAATTAATTAAAAATAGTCTGAAATTGCATTGCTCACCTCATACGGCGGTGGGGGTAATATATCATTCAGATTTATTTGACAGCCCTGCTCGGACCGCGCCGCGTTCGAATGTCTGCCGGTCTGAATTGGAATTTTGAAACTATTCTCTCTTCCCAACCAATGCCATTGCGGGTAATCATATTCTAAATCACTCGTGGGACACACTTTGCTCTTATCTTGTCTACTCCTCGATCCCGATCGGTTCGTATGACAAGACGCGCAATCGTCTTCGACCACGTTGACATCATTATGGACATTCTCGTGTCTTAATTCCCTGTAATCTTTCGTTGATCTACTAGAAGTGCTATGGCAACAAGTCGAACATTCGCCATTGGAATATTGAATGCTACCGTTACACGATCTAACAATGCTATTGTTGTGTGATCGTCTTTCTGGACAACTTCGGGCATCTCCGATGTCTGCATTGTCCTGTGAGAAAATTTATTTAATGCATAAATCACTTTATCCGTGTTTGTAAGACGATAGCGTTATGCGCAAATCAAATATGTCTCCTTATCTAAAGTCAACAACGAAATTCTCATAATGCTTATCTTGGAGTACCTTGAAATTGAGTTCAGTGTAAATAGCACTGGAAGCGTAAGGTTCCGGTGGCCCCCTTTTTATTCGGTCTACACTCGAAGCATCCATGCCCTGGATAGAATTCTGCGGTAGACAATATTCTGGCTCAATATTCAAAATGTTAGGTGACTGGCCGCCTACAAAGAATGATCAATTAAAAATAGTTCACATAAGTAAATAATTTAACGTCTAAAATATTCAATTACAGTAACAATTACTACCTTGTAAAAGACTTTGATGACATCCACTAATTTCTAACGTAGAGTCAGGAGGCGCGAACACCGGCCGATCTCTGAGCCAGATCGTGTCTTTATTCAATAGACACTGCTGCGCCGTTACAATAGATTGACCTACAATCGGAATCAACACTTCAATTACACTCATCATAGAGAGGTTAACAAATTGATAAATGATGGATATAACTTACCAGTTGACTTTTTTCTCTGTATGTTGTTACGACGCTTTATGTAATAGATACAAACTATACCAATTACAATGACGGAGAACAGAGTTAGGGCTAACGCGAGTAACCATGTCTCTTGTAATAAATGCGGAATAGTCCCATCATTTGGTGGTTCAGTCCTAAAAAAATTATTAGCGTTAAATAAATGAACCACACAAATCTTATAAATGTTAGGTTAGTTAAATCCATCACAGATAGTGACATGCATATGCAGCTTCATTCATCAAGTCAGAGGAAATTGTGGTATGGCCACCAAGGAACATTTTGATTTTATGGACGTAATGTGATATCATTCTATATCAATGTCTTAGCCACTCATGTAGATCGTGGTTTGAAATACATGAGCGTTGAGACAAATAAAAATCGATCATCACGCAATTCATCTGCTTGATCAAATCAAACAAGCATTATATGTATATAGGGGAAAAGCCGGATAGTTGCGTCACTTTTCAAAACTTCTTTGTTATTAATTACGTGTACTAATTATTTTTGTTTTTAAAGTGTATATCAAAACATAGGTCTTCTATAATAGCCCCATTTTTTTTTTTTTAAATATAAATAATAGTACTTTTGTGTACTTTTTACCTCTAAATAAATTATTATTGTGTTTGCTGGCAAACGAAAAATAAAACAATTTTAATTACATCAACAAGTAATACTACGTAAGTAGACGACAAAATAGTCAAGTAAATACGTGCTATCAAAGATTACTCAAAAAAATTAAATAAGACTAAATGACAAGCTTTTGATGAAGCTTTTAATCAATAAACCCAGTGAAAAGTTGCGGTTTAATACAATGTCGGGTGACGAAAAAGCAGTCAAGTAAATACGCATTATTAGATATAATTCTAAAAGTACTTGTCAGATCTCAATTAAATTTAAATGAGACAACATGACACGCCTTTCAATTAAAATAAAATTCATCAAAATCGGTCCACCCAGTCAGAAGTTCTAATGTAACATACATTTTAAAAAATACAGTCTTATTAAAAATTCCCTACTTTTTTGAAATCATTACAGCCTATACCACTACTGGACATAGGCCTCCACAAGTCTACGCCAAAAATAACGTGAACTCATGTGTTTTGCCCATAGTCGCCACTAATAATTTAAGTTTGTAAAAAATGACGATTCAAAAGTTCTTTTGAAGCCTAATTGAATAAAATAATTTTTAATTACGAATTAAACAAGTCTCTAGTTAAGTCATATTTACATTGCTAAGCTTCGAAACCAAAGTAAATATAATACTAAAGTGAATATAACATAGACACTAATATTATAAAGCTGAAGAGGTTGTTTCTCAGGAACTACTGTTTTTATGTTTGATGCCTCGGTTTATATACATCGGTAAATAAATATCCCGTTTTTTAATAATTTTTGTTATTTCTGTTTTTTTTACAAATCAATTGACAATTTTTGTTATTTCTGTTTTTTTTTTTTACAAATCGAGTGACAGCGCGGAGCTCAGCTAGTACTCGATGAAGACTCACTGCACGTAATGCCGCTGCGAGTGCGTGGGCGCCATGTGTATGGCGGCGGGCGCGCTGAAGGGCCCGCGGCCGCGGCGCGTGGCGGCGGCGGCGCGCGCGCTGTAGCGGCCGCCCGCGCGCAGCGAGCTCGCGGCCGCGGCGCGGGTGCGCGCGCCCAGCGACATCTGGCCCACCACGCGACCGCTGCTGCCGCTGCCCACGCGGATCTCGATCTGATTCACAAGCCACGTCTATCTATCTACAATCTCACTGAGGTAGAATATGCCCTATCCCTAATATTCAACGACATGCGTGCGAGTACACTTACTTTCAAGTAAAATAATATGTAAACTTTTGAAATTGTATAAATTACTAGCTGACCCGGCAATCGTTGTCTTGCCGCTAAACGCTATTAAAAATAGGGGTTGATGGTAGAGGGTTGAAAATTTAGGGTTGTATGTATTTTTTAATGTTGTATCATAAAAAAGTAGAAATTAAAAATTTTGTCTAAAAAATAAAAAATAAAATTAGGGGTGGACTACCCCTAACATTTAGGGGGATGAAAAATAGATGTTGGCCGATTCTCATAGATACCGGATAAGCACAAAAAATTTCATCAAAATCAGTCAAGCCGTTTCGGAGGAGTATGGCAACGAAAATTGTGACACGAGAATTTTATATATTAGATTTTATTGATATGTACATGTAAAAGAAGATTGAGAAGACTGATATGACTAGTGATATGAGCTATTGGGGTAGGACACAGCAAGAGATGTTTTGCTTAAAAATCTGAAGCAGCCCGACTGGGGAAGTACCTCGACCTTGTAGAAGATGCTAGCACACCTAAATAATACTGCTTTCAAGCGGTATTGTAATTGTAGTAAGAAAAGTGACCAGAGCTCTAGAAGGAGGTCATGGATGGGTTCAGCAAAGCGCTTACAATACTTCTGGTGTTGAAGACGTCTATAAACTACAGTACTTGCATACGTATCGTTCGTCATATCGTTTTTTTCCGACCTAGTTTTATATTAAAAAAAAAAACCTTCCCTCTTTTCTTATATATTATATGAGTATTACATATTAGGATAGCCTAATAGGATAAGATGATATTATCTTTTTAACTTATACGGTAACTATGAACGGGTGAGTCACCGGCGACCATGGCGCCTGCTACGTAGTCGATCACTTGGATCGTACTAGGTACATACTTTACGTTTTAACGCGAATTTTTACGAAATCGGCAATTGTGCGATTTAATTTGCAGTTCAAATATAGTTGATTACATTACTCAAAGAGGTTTTTTCTCAACCTTTTATTAGTATTAATAGATCATTTATAGAATAGAAGATTTAATAATTTATTTTCTGTAGATATCGCGACAAAAATTATAACGATGTTCGTGGAAATGTCTCTCTATAGCGAGGCGTACCTGAATTAAATTATGATGAATCAATCGTGAAGATATAAATTACGTGAAACAAATTTGGACAAGAATTATTTTTGCACAACTCTAACCATATAACCATGAAAATGAAATCACAAACAAAAACTCACGTAACGGTTTTGATTTACCTCCAAAGCGGAAACGTAACCATGGCTTCGATAGAATATAAAATAAAATTGCACAATTCACGACGCGTTTTTAGAGGTGTTCGGGCGCGTAATATGGGCATTGCGTTGCAGACTGTTCGCGGATAATCAATCAATCAAACTCAATCTATCGTAAAAAAAAA
The DNA here is from genome assembly GCF_905220565.1 of Melitaea cinxia. Classification (NCBI taxonomy): domain Eukaryota; kingdom Metazoa; phylum Arthropoda; class Insecta; order Lepidoptera; family Nymphalidae; genus Melitaea; species Melitaea cinxia. The sequence continues at coordinate 10,050,964 of NC_059404.1, forward strand.
CCGATGCGATTTTTTTCACCATAATTTCCGCAAACTATGGCTGTGTCGTGAGTTAGAATAAAATTGCAGTTAAACTTTAAACAATTTCACTCTAGAAGTCGTTACCTTTATATTATTCATGAATTATTTAATTCACTTCAAAATTTTTAGAAACACAGAACATGTATGTATATGTATTTATATATCATTGAAAGACTTTATAAAGTTTTTCAACCTCAATCCTTACGTTAAAAAGGTAATTATACGATAGCAGTTATCTATTTATACATGAAAAAACTCTACGGATTAAAATTATACGCTTACCAAGTATCCAGTAAGTTCTCCATTCCACGTATTTGCAGGTGGTGGTTCCCATCGTATCCAGGCAGAGGTTGCGTTAATTACACCCGCTGTTACACTTTGGGGTGGAACAGATGGCACTAAAACAATTACACAAAATTAGGAAAGTTTGTATTAACACATTAGTAAACTATCGTTTAAAATAACTCACCATCCTCGTCAGTGTAGCCCATCATAGAATTTGACGGTTTTCCCAACAACATTTTATAAAAAGGCATAAGGAATATATCGTACTGCATGTACGCCAACAACCCAGATAAAACGTAACTCGATGACCCACTGTTATCAACAATTGTCAGGGATCCATTAGAGCACGATTCCACTTGTGACGTATTAAAAACTGTGACTTCCTCAGTACTATTGCGCCAATTCATAGATGTACCGTTGTACCAAATTTTAACTCCTTCCAAATATTCGTTATAATCAGTTAATACCTACAAATTTTAATTCGAAAGTGAGCAATTTGTACTAATAGTTTTATATTTAATTTATACTAGTAAAGTTAAACTAGCACTCACGTCCCATACAACTTTAAGTGAAGTCGACGACAAAGTTTCCACCCTTCTTAGGACTAAAACATTTTGTTGTAAATACTTCCTCGCTTGGAGGAACTCGTATTCTGTCATACGAACCTCGTGTTCGTAATTATGACCAAAGTTTTCGTCACTGAGATGTACTTTCAATGGATTATTGGTTTTCTTTAACACATTTAGATAAGCTTCTTGCATAACACTGCCAGCGGCATTTACGGCTACACAGATAACCCTTCCGCCGTGTTCTACTTTTGCTCCATCCAAATATAATAAACTTGAATTACTTCTTGTGCATTCAGGAAATAGAAGGGAATCCTCTGTACTTTCTAAAATCCAGAAAGTAGTCGGCGTTGGTAAGCCTTTTGCTTCACATGGAATAGATACCACATCACCCTCCCATGCGGTCAAATTGGATGGTATCTGCGTGAAGTGCGGTAAAGCTGCAACAGATGGCCGTATTAAAATAGCTCTAAACATATATCAAAAACAAACATGTAATAAAATTAGGCCGATATATTAAAATGGAACTCACAGTATACGGTTAGAGATGCGCTGGCTATACTCGTGCCGGCATGGCTATCGGCTCGGCAGGAATAGATACCCGCATCGGATGCGGACACCTGTTCCAACCGTAATAGTCCCCGGATTATTGTTGCATGTGAAGGCAACCCACCATCTTCCTTCACCCATGTTATTTTTACGCTCGCATCGTAACTCTACAAATAAATTACTAGTTATTATAATTTCGCTTCATTTTGTTAAAGACACACGCTTTGATGTTAACAAAGTTTACCTGACAATTGAATTCTACGTTCTGGCCAACTAAGGCTGTAATGTTGCTAGGTTTTATTACAAAGTGCGGTCTCCTCAAAACAATTAACGCGGCCGCTCGCGATTGTCTCTCCCCAGCAATATTCGAAGCGACACATCTAAACAGTCCACTGTCATTTGGTAGGGTTTCAAGTATTTTCAAACTTCCAGTCTCCGTGACGGTTACCCTAAAATGTATATAACTTAAATTGTACTCTTTAAAAAATTATTATTTTTTGATATTATGATTTAACGCCATACCCAAACATATCTTATTTATTTTTTATTTCAAAGATATTTTTCTTATTTTTCCAAATTTAAAATAATGCAGTCTCACATTCTGGCGTACGCCAAGATTCGTTGGAATTTACAATTTTACCTTCCGTTAACTTCAACGTCATACGCTTCGCCATCTTTTAACCAATGCACTGAAGGATCCGGAACGCCCCGAGGAGGAACACATTCTAACAAAGCAGGTTCTCCTGCAGCCACCTGAACATCCCGTGGCTCTACTCTGAAGTCATCGCGTAAAACTACAATACATCATCATCATCTTCATCACTTATAACAAACAATCAAATGACAAAGGACTACGAAAACAAAAACTTATAAAATGACAAGCTCTAAGTAAATTACATAACTATTATGTGGTATCTTCAAAGTTTAGTCTAACATTACAAAATTCTAAAATTGTGTAATAAACCATTTTTGTATTTAAATGTTCCTACCAAGACAATTATAACAAAATGTATGGGATAAGTAACGTTATTGCTGTAACATAATATAGTAGCGATGTAATAAAACTAAAACTTTTCTCTTACCGGCAACATTTAATGAAGCGTTCTGACTTACAGCCTCCCCGGCTATATTGCGAGCCACACACCAATAAATCCCCTCATCACTCTCTTTCTTCCCTCGATTTACCCTACGATGACATAAGAAGTTATTAGACGTGTTCAAAATAATCCAAGAAGATTTTTATTACTTTATTTTTATTAATATATCTGATTAAACGTCTATATTACGTTTTATAAAAAAATACACTCGTAATATTTATTAGACATAATAAATTTTAAAATAAGACGTGTCATAAAAGAAAAAAATATTAGGAAATAACAAAATACCCTCAATATTTAAATCTAAATTCATTTCTATATCTTATGATGAACTCGGCGGATTTGATTGAAGAATGAAATGTGATTTATAATTTGCGTCCCAGATGTATCATAGAGTAAAAATACAAAATAAAAACACAGTTACCTTAGAAACAGTAATCCATCTTCCAGTAAGACCCTATGTCCATCTTCAGCCGGGGGCAAAGGAGATCCGTCCTTGAACCACTGCACGGAAGGTTTTGGTCGACCTTCCACAACGCATCTTAATGTTGCGGGTTCGCTTCGTCCGGAGACTGTGTTTGAAGGATGTTCTTTGATTCGTGGAGCTCGATTTTGTGCTGAGATTAAAATATATATTTTTTTAATTGTGGTTTTTCTACTTATTTTAAAATACACACATATGAAAACTTAGTACCTATGTAGGGGGATACATAACAGCAATATTTTTGATTAGAAAAACTTCAACATTTTTGTTTTATTATTTATTAATATATTATTATTTTTTGCACAAAATTTCACAGACAATTCTAATGATAGAATTTTTTTATAATGGGAAGTTTGCTGTCATTACTTTTTGTTAAATTATACACAATGTAATAACTACAGAATTAGTAGGTACATTAAAAAAATATAAAGAGTGTTATTTGAATATACACATAAAGCATAGATCATACATACATACATACGAGTAGATCTACTAATACGATTAAAGTGTTCATTAAGAATCTATACAAATAAATAAAATTGGAGTATCTGTTTGTAATATTAAAATAACCGCTTTTTACTAAATGCATATATACACGGTACATATACCAAAATAACATTTTTTACAGTATTTGTCTGTCTGTTTGTTCTGGCTAATATCTGAAACGGCTGAAACGATTTTGAAGAGACTTTCACTGACAGATAGCTGATGTAATAAAGAGTAACTGAGGCTACTTTTATTTTAGAAATTTATTTATTTTATAACTTTGCGAAGTGAGCAATGACTTTTCTTTTAATTTCACGCGGTAAAGTCGCGGGCACAGCTAGTTATTAATAAAAAAAGGATAATGTATTCAACTTCTTTATATAAAAAAATTATTGTAATAAATTATATAACTTCATAAATAATATATCGATGTTTTGTTTAAGTAGAATGCAATAAATTAAAGCGGCGAGTGGATTAGTAGAATATCAAAATTATCAAAAACAACCATTACTTCTTAAACCAATGTCAAATATTGCTTTTGTTACGCAAACGTAATAATACAATTACCTTCCGGATTTCACATTTCTTATAGAATAATTACAAAAAGGCAGATTTAATATAAAGAAATTTATCACAGAGGCATGACATATTAAAAGTATCTAGTGATCACTTTGTACAAACTATGGATTAATCACTTCTTCTTATTACAGAGAATGAATCATGTCTACTTATTTTTATTACGCTTTTAAAAGTTCAGATTCTACAAGTAGATACAAAGCTAAAAAAAAGATATCTATTAATGTCTCAATGATCTTTTGCCTTCGCATTGTCTGACCCGCTGCACTCAGATCGTGACACGGATAAACTGACATGCGGCATATTATAATAAATTCTAAGGCTATACAATCGAGCGATAGAAGATTAGTTGATGAATCTTTTTATATAAAGGGTCTAATGTCTTAATAATATTGGGTTTTATTTCTTTCCTTTTTTATAAATGAAGGATTTACAAACATTATGGTCTTTTTTAAACTATTTTAAACAAATGTTTCCGTAAACCACGTGTTTTTACAAAATTAAAATTTTCTAATTAGGTTTTTAACCGAGCACCGAAGGGGATTTTAAAGATGTTTATGGTTTTTATGTGTATAATTTAGAGATAAGATTCATCGTAATTGTATAAGTGGCATATGGTATAAAATATTTAACACCGGCATAAACAAATAAGGTGAAGTAGTTTTTATATCGACTGACCCGTTAACGCAGACTACTATTCGCTCCAGGATCATAGTGTATATACAATTTAATGTTATTTATTTTTAAAAATGCTTATGAAACGTGTGTGTAATATCTAGGTACTGTTAAATTAAACATATTTATTTATTGTTACTTTTATTATATGAATGATAGTCATACGCTTACAGATAGTACGATTATCTTCATCGTGTTTGATGTACAATATGTACATATAGAATTTCTCTTCATAACTTCAGCCTATCTTAGTCCACTACTGGACATAAGCCTTCACAAGTTCGCGCCAAAAATGGAGTGAACTCATAAAAAGTGAAGTTCTCCTAATAAGTCTTAAATTTATTGCAAATAAAAAGTATAAAACCTTAAGAGTATACATTACAGTAGTATCTAAAACAAATGAAATCGGTTAAAATACCAACAAGCTGATGTGAGATTGTAGCCAAATTGTAACAAAAATGTATTATTATTAGCCAGTACAAGCATATAATACAACATTTTAAATCCAATAACAGGGTCAGCGACAGAACATTCACGGATCTGTTCAAACTGAAGCACTTTTATAAAGCGCTTTATGCTTTTTTTTGACGATCCTTGCGGTCAAGCGCGGTAGTTATCCCTTATTAATACTTGTCACTGTCGTGATAAGCGTACAATGTACGCATTATCTTGACGCGGCTGTCTTTTCGTACACAATGTAATGTAGACGCTTTTGGATGGTAAACAATGTCGTGTCGCACGAGACGCTACATTTTTTTATTGACAATCCGATAATTTACCTTTATTTGACTGATGATTCAAGCGCTTTATTTGTATAACATAGCTTTCCTGTTTAACAAAACTATTACAAAAGGAGTACAGTTCATACATAAAGACGACTTCTATGGTTTTTATAATAAATAATTGTTTTAAGCGCTTGTCTTTCTACATGTTGTTATGATTCTATTTACGTAGATAATAGAAAAAAAAGTCTCAGGAGAGTATTTAACAAAATGTTGATTTTGAATTTTCTACTTGTTACTTTATATTAAAGTTCCACATGCTTTATCAAATTTATTCACAATTTGTAATTTTTTTCAAAGAAGTGTACATTAAATAAAGATAAATATATTTCTTTTAATTAATATAGAAAATAATAAATCACTAGCAATTACAGGTAATAAACTATAAGAGTGTACGTCGGTAACTGCCCGCGAACTCTAATTAATGTCGAAATTAAAAAACAAAGACTCCATTGTTTCGCCAACGTAACGCTTTTACCAATGTTACATTTTGTTAATTGGCCCAAGCTACTTTTAATTACTCAAATTGTACAATTGAAGGCTGATGAAATTCGTGCATGCAATTTTAATATTTATAACATATAAATAAGAACGATAATGGCAAACACGTTCTGAAACTTGACAATTATCTGAATAAAAGCTCATCAGGCATTCAATTATGTTAATCCTTAATTGAAAATAATTCCACGAGTTAAAGTTATTTATATTTCTTTTGATTAAATAATATTTAAATTATTCGATATTGAAAAATGTTTTATTGATATAAAATTATAAAAATTGTATAAATTATGTTAAAAATCCTACTAAACAAGGAATCAAAATTTCAATTTGTGTCTGTTCATTATTTTAGTTCCTTCTCATGTCTACTACATTTTTGATCGACATAAAAGGAGCTTATCACACTTAATCCGATTATATTTTGTTTTGTTTGTTACGCGATATCTTCACACTATTGGCATTAGTGAAGAAATTTTCACAATCTAATATATAAAATTCTCGTGTCGCGGTGTTTGTCGTTAAACTCCTCCGAAACGGCTTGACCGATTCTCATGAAATTTGTGTGCATATTGGGTAGGTCTGAGAATCGAACAACATCTATTTTTCATCCCCCTAAATATTAAGGGTAGTCCACCCCTAATTTTTTTTTTAATTTTTTGATAACTTATTATTTTTTTATTTTATTATGATTTGGCGTGGAAAAATTCATACAACCCTAAATTTTCACCCTTCTACAACCCCTATTTTAAAATAGCGTTTAGCGGCAAGACAACGTTTGCCGAGTCAGCTAGTAATACAACAATAATATCGTGAATGCCTAAAGCCACGGATCACTAAAGATAGTTTTGTTTTAGCAACATTTTTGTTCGTAATTCTTATTGTGTAAGTATACGAATCTGTTATCTGTCGATATGACCACATAGAAACATGAACAACTAAAATTTACATTGTACGCACATGCGAATGTTAAAAACAGAAAAATTCAAAAAAGAGTTTGTTTGTTATCATTCAGATTCAGAGATATTCATTTCAGAATTTACTGATGTGAATTGAAAATTGATTTTAGTGTTGAATTGTCCATTTACCAAGGAAGGCTATATAGCATCACACTTCAACCAATAAGCGCTAAGCATTTATAAAAAATGTTACGAAAACGGGAAAAAATATTAATTTTTGAGAACTTCCGTTGCGTAAACGATTAAAGCTACACAAAAGTGTCCGCGAAAGCATATGTCTATCTTTTAAGGTTAACTGATTACAACCTTTTTAATGGTAATCAAGTTTGCTCTAAAGTAATGCATTATTTGCGAAGGTAGTTTGATAGACACGATATGAATACTTATCCAAATAAATGTTTATTCATCACAAGTATTTCTTTTTAAACGAAATTGTTCTTATCATGAATATTGATCACAAAAAGTGTAAGATAATTTAATTTCATTATTATTAGACAGGCATATGAATCTTTACGTTTAAAAAAACGAGTGTGCTTTAGACCACACGACTAAAGTGAAGCTACCTTAGTTGTCCCTATACTACTAGTCTCTCTCTTTCTATCTTCACTAACTTATATATCCCACTCAACTTCTGTTCACCCCGCCCGATCACACTTTTCGTAACGATCTCGTCACGCAACCACCAGCTTACTCCCCAAGTCAACCGTGCGTGAAGAAGTTTTACTTTAAAAATCCTTCACCAACAAGGCAATTTTAAGAAGATAAACTTTGCCTTTAACAGCATTTAATTTTGACTCATAACTTAGAAGATAATGTAAGAAAATCAAATAAAACGATGCCGCGTCAAACGTGCAAGTCACCCGAGTTGCGCGAGATGATGGTTCAAAAACATTATAGTACATTTCTTCCTCAAATTAACGCAGGTTAAATCGCGGGGCACAGCTAGTTTAATTATATAATAACGAATATGTTTGTTGTTTTTCATATTATCGTTCTTGCTTTTTTTCTTCAAAAATACACTAACTGTTAAAATGACATGGGTGCACTCGAATTACGAATATCAGCCATCGAAAACCACTTTACTAGCATTTTCTGTGGTATTAACTTTAATGACATATAAACATCAGAATTTTGGGCAAACGAACGTAAAGAATATTTGTCAATTTGTATAAAAAAACTAAGATTTTTCGTCTCATTGCTCAATGCGGTTTGGTCGATGTAAGTGTTTTGGATTATTATTATTTTTTTTTAAATCCTCCATGAATTTCCTACAACGTTTTTCTTAATCGATGAACACGAAATATATTAATATTTAATCAATACGCTAGCTAAAACTTGAATCTTTGATACCTAGTCGTTATATTAACGTTTTCTTAACACAATGCCATTCCGGATCTTAAAGGAACCACGGAATTGGATTAACTGACTAACAAAAAAAAAACATTTCAAACTATATAATAAAAGAAATATTCTATTTATTAAATATATAAATACATTTCGCGTATTATTTACTTCAAGCTGTCAACTCGTTATTTATGTTGACATTTATGACTATTATTTCACCACTATGAATACTAGCAAGATGCATCATGATCTTTATAACGTCGGTATTCAAAATTCTGTTGAGGTTGTGACCTCGAATGTACCAAAAAACTCCTACAAAAAAACCTAATTCTAATATAACATCGGAGAAAATATATGCGCTCTTTACCTCTGGTAAAAGTAATTTATTTTAGGTAAGGTACTCGTAGGTTTTAAAAAATATTAAATTGAACTTCGTACTTCCAAAGTTTATGCATTGGCAAGTAAGTTTGATACTGTAATTGATAACTTAATTAATTTAATGGAAATAAACGTGCTAAATTGCTACACTTATAAAATGTCCGCCGTAAGATGTTACAGTAATCATAGATAAGCAGTGATGGATCTATGACACTATAAAAATATAAAATCTTATAAATTGGTCACATCATAATTTATTTCAAATGTGTCCCTCAAATCAAAAACTATGTTTTAAAAGATTTATTCGTTATGATTATGATTATAATATTTTACTGCAACAATTTGGTTAATATTACCGTAACTGATTCTAATGCTATTATTATTCAAAAAATTTTAAGGTTAAATAAATTTATTACTAAGAGTAGGTGCGCCGAAAAAGTACAGAAAGTGATCGCGACTTCTATCCCTGCTAATACTGATAACAAAATGTGTCTATAGGTGTTGCAGATATTTATCGTAGTCTAGGCGTTTGTATTATATGCCTCCGGATACTTGAGGCATCATTCAGGGGAGCGTGAGTTTGAGACGTTTAGTTGTGTATTTATTTCGAATACCCGTCCGTCCGGTCCGTCATACGAGTACTTAGTTTTTACCTCATGGGACATAAATGCATATCCGTGCACTATTCATTTGCAATTTTAATTACTTTAGTCTGTTCCATCAAGGAATATAGTTTGTTTTAATACGCTACGCCATTCAAAATATTAAAGCGGATTGTAGAAAACATATGTTTCAGAATTGTTCCAGCTACACAAATATTTTTCTGGCCACATTTTACATTTGGGCTACCTTTAAATTTATGATATAATTTCTTTATTGTGTTATTATTATTTATGAACATAATGAAAATAATTTGTTAACTTACAGCTTTCGTAGATACAAGCGCTTAGGAAAATCAAATTTCCTAAGAAATTTATAGCAAATTTATTTCTCAAGAAGTGATAATCAACAAGACTATAAAAACAAGTAAAGTCTAACTAACAACTGTTAACTAGAGATATAAAACAGTATTGACTGACACGAGATTACATTGACGGTGAAGCGGTTACGAAATACGAAAGCCCATGATAACGATATAAAGTGCACCACCCATTAAGTTAGCGTTATCAACGAGTCGACGATTGACGGGATTGACGCATCGCAGAGAAGACACGAATATAGACTGGGACCGGTTGTGTCGTCAGAGTAGTTGCATTTGGTATGACTTGGTTGGTACTCGTATGTAAAGCTCTACACAAAGCTAGTTTACCTAATCCTGCAATTAATAAACGCAGTAATAAGAACAGAGATCGCAGAGTCCAGTGAATTAATTGACGTGAGGCACTGTACCTAGGCGGTACAACTATATTGCTCAAAATTTGGAGCAGCCTAACCTGGGACCTTAGCGTAGAAGTACAAATGTCATAAGAACAGTAAATAGCCTAACAAAATAGTTGACTTAATGCGATAAATAATTCTACGATTTATTTATCGCATTAAGTCATAAATATTTATGAAAACTATTCTAGTAAAAATGCAGTATATTTCGATGGATTCGAAACAATCTGCATATTTTTATTTAGTTTTGTAACCTGCAGCGTAGTAACAGGGAGCCACGGGATAAATTAATAAAACAAATGAATCGCGGCCGACGGAAACAGATTCAAACCAAATAGCGTCGAAACCTGCATGCTTTAAGAGAAATTTCGATACATGTACACACACATACATATATTGGAAGATACATACATATATAATACACACTCATTAGGTCTTCACCCAGTTGTGGGAAAATTTCAGCCTTTCTAGTTACAGTTTGAGAATTACTATCCTATTTGATAGTAATTTTATTTGGTCATGCACCTTCTACACCCAATGATATTAAGTATCTTTAAACATTTTGAATATCATATCAAAAATTGACCGCTCCAGCGGGGTTCGAACCCGCGTCTCCGACGTACCGTGTCGGCGCTCTAGCCAATTAAGCTATGGAACGATGCACCCGCTCGAGCGAAATTTTCGATATGATACTTTTTAATTTCGGTTTAAGCGAACCGTGGCGCCGTCTATAGTGAGCTCTTTACAGAAACCCGTAACTATTCAAAGTTTCATATTACAATGAAAATCTTTGACAGGAGACGACACCGTGCTATTTTTAATATCTAAGATTTTTATTTTTGTGTTACCCACATTAGAAATTCTAAACATTTTGAATATCATATCAAAAATTGACCGCTCCAGCGGGGTTCGAACCCGCGTCTCCGACGTACCGTGTCGGCGCTCTAGCCAATTAAGCTATGGAACGATGCACCCGCTCGAGCGAAATTTTTCGATATGATACTTTTTAATTTCGGTTTAAGCGAACCGTGGCGCCGTCTATAGTGAGCTCTTTACAGAAACCCGTAACTATTCAAAGTTTCATATTACAATGAAAATCTTTGACAGGAGACGACACCGTGCTATTTTTAATATCTAAGATTTTTATTTTTGTGTTACCCACATTAGAAATTCTAAACATTTTGAATATCATATCAAAAATTGACCGCTCCAGCGGGGTTCGAACCCGCGTCTCCGACGTACCGTGTCGGCGCTCTAGCCAATTAAGCTATGGAACGATGCACCCGCTCGAGCGAAATTTTCGATATGATACTTTTTAATTTCGGTTTAAGCGAACCGTGGCGCCGTCTATAGTGAGCTCTTTACAGAAACCCGTAACTATTCAAAGTTTCATATTACAATGAAAATCTTTGACAGGAGACGACACCGTGCTATTTTTAATATCTAAGATTTTTATTTTTGTGTTACCCACATTAGAAATTCTAAACATTTTGAATATCATATCAAAAATTGACCGCTCCAGCGGGGTTCGAACCCGCGTCTCCGACGTACCGTGTCGGCGCTCTAGCCAATTAAGCTATGGAACGATGCACCCGCTCGAGCGAAATTTTTCGATATGATACTTTTTAATTTCGGTTTAAGCGAACCGTGGCGCCGTCTATAGTGAGCTCTTTACAGAAACCCGTAACTATTCAAAGTTTCATATTACAATGAAAATCTTTGACAGGAGACGACACCGTGCTATTTTTAATATCTAAGATTTTTATTTTTGTGTTACCCACATTAGAAATTCTAAACATTTTGAATATCATATCAAAAATTGACCGCTCCAGCGGGGTTCGAACCCGCGTCTCCGACGTACCGTGTCGGCGCTCTAGCCAATTAAGCTATGGAACGATGCACCCGCTCGAGCGAAATTTTCGATATGATACTTTTTAATTTCGGTTTAAGCGAACCGTGGCGCCGTCTATAGTGAGCTCTTTACAGAAACCCGTAACTATTCAAAGTTTCATATTACAATGAAAATCTTTGACAGGAGACGACACCGTGCTATTTTTAATATCTAAGATTTTTATTTTTGTGTTACCCACATTAGAAATTCTAAACATTTTGAATATCATATCAAAAATTGACCGCTCCAGCGGGGTTCGAACCCGCGTCTCCGACGTACCGTGTCGGCGCTCTAGCCAATTAAGCTATGGAACGATGCACCCGCTCGAGCGAAATTTTCGATATGATACTTTTTAATTTCGGTTTAAGCGAACCGTGGCGCCGTCTATAGTGAGCTCTTTACAGAAACCCGTAACTATTCAAAGTTTCATATTACAATGAAAATCTTTGACAGGAGACGACACCGTGCTATTTTTAATATCTAAGATTTTTATTTTTGTGTTACCCACATTAGAAATTCTAAACATTTTGAATATCATATCAAAAATTGACCGCTCCAGCGGGGTTCGAACCCGCGTCTCCGACGTACCGTGTCGGCGCTCTAGCCAATTAAGCTATGGAACGATGCACCCGCTCGAGCGAAATTTTCGATATGATACTTTTTAATTTCGGTTTAAGCGAACCGTGGCGCCGTCTATAGTGAGCTCTTTACAGAAACCCGTAACTATTCAAAGTTTCATATTACAATGAAAATCTTTGACAGGAGACGACACCGTGCTATTTTTAATATCTAAGATTTTTATTTGTGTGTTTCGCTTAAACCGAAATTAAAAAGTATCATATCGAAAATTTCGCTCGAGCGGGTGCATCGTTCCATAGCTTAATTGGCTAGAGCGCCGACACGGTACGTCGGAGACGCGGGTTCGAACCCCGCTGGAGCGGTCAATTTTTGATATGATATTCAAAATGTTTAGAATTTCTAATGTGGGTAACACAAAAATAAAAATCTTAGATATTAAAAATAGCACGGTGTCGTCTCCTGTCAAAGATTTTCATTGTAATATGAAACTTTGAATAGTTACGGGTTTCTGTAAAGAGCTCACTATAGACGGCGCCACGGTTCGCTTAAACCGAAATTAAAAAGTATCATATCGAAAATTTCGCTCGAGCGGGTGCATCGTTCCATAGCTTAATTGGCTAGAGCGCCGACACGGTACGTCGGAGACGCGGGTTCGAACCCCGCTGGAGCGGTCAATTTTTGATATGATATTCAAAATGTTTAGAATTTCTAATGTGGGTAACACAAAAATAAAAATCTTAGATATTAAAAATAGCACGGTGTCGTCTCCTGTCAAAGATTTTCATTGTAATATGAAACTTTGAATAGTTACGGGTTTCTGTAAAGAGCTCACTATAGACGGCGCCACGGTTCGCTTAAACCGAAATTAAAAAGTATCATATCGAAAATTTCGCTCGAGCGGGTGCATCGTTCCATAGCTTAATTGGCTAGAGCGCCGACACGGTACGTCGGAGACGCGGGTTCGAACCCCGCTGGAGCGGTCAATTTTTGATATGATATTCAAAATGTTTAGAATTTCTAATGTGGGTAACACAAAAATAAAAATCTTAGATATTAAAAATAGCACGGTGTCGTCTCCTGTCAAAGATTTTCATTGTAATATGAAACTTTGAATAGTTACGGGTTTCTGTAAAGAGCTCACTATAAACGGCGCCACGGTTCGCTTAAACCGAAATTAAAAAGTATCATATCGAAAATTTCGCTCGAGCGGGTGCATCGTTCCATAGCTTAATTGGCTAGAGCGCCGACACGGTACGTCGGAGACGCGGGTTCGAACCCCGCTGGAGCGGTCAATTTTTGATATGATATTCAAAATGTTTAGAATTTCTAATGTGGGTAACACAAAAATAAAAATCTTAGATATTAAAAATAGCACGGTGTCGTCTCCTGTCAAAGATTTTCATTGTAATATGAAACTTTGAATAGTTACGGGTTTCTGTAAAGAGCTCACTATAGACGGCGCCACGGTTCGCTTAAACCGAAATTAAAAAGTATCATATCGAAAATTTCGCTCGAGCGGGTGCATCGTTCCATAGCTTAATTGGCTAGAGCGCCGACACGGTACGTCGGAGACGCGGGTTCGAACCCCGCTGGAGCGGTCAATTTTTGATATGATATTCAAAATGTTTAGAATTTCTAATGTGGGTAACACAAAAATAAAAATCTTAGATATTAAAAATAGCACGGAGTCGTCTCCTGTCAAAGATTTTCATTGTAATATGAAACTTTGAATAGTTACGGGTTTCTGTAAAGAGCTCACTATAGACGGCGCCACGGTTCGCTTAAACCGAAATTAAAAAGTATCATATCGAAAATTTCGCTCGAGCGGGTGCATCGTTCCATAGCTTAATTGGCTAGAGCGCCGACACGGTACGTCGGAGACGCGGGTTCGAACCCCGCTGGAGCGGTCAATTTTTGATATGATATTCAAAATGTTTAGAATTTCTAATGTGGGTAACACAAAAATAAAAATCTTAGATATTAAGTATCTTTGTTTGATTATTGGGTAACCTAAGGCTGACAAACTAATGCTTCCTCGTTAACGCAAAGTTTGCTGAAACGCTGTTTCTTACACCTGTTGTTAAATGTATTTATTTGTAGGAATGCAAATAACAACAATAATATAAATTTTCTAAAATTTTTAAAATTGACAATATTCTAATTGGACTCCCTTGGACCTCACACGTTACAAGTAAAATTCAGTAACAAAATATGACAGGAAAAATAACAACAATTTATAAGTATTTTAACAATATAAATACCAACTTAAAACTATAAACAAACGAACCTAACATAAGTAATGTAAATTTAAATGTGCCTTACATTTAAAATAACTTCAAAATGACTCTACCTTCATTTTATATTACTTTATATGATAAATATGCTAATAATATGTATGTGGATGGTAATTAAATGCTTCTATTTTACAACTAATAAATCAATTACACGTACGGCATCGTTAATTAAATGTTAACGCCTAATGGGTTTATTATAAGCGTTATAAAATCCAAATCATAAAACTTTTAAAGATATCTTCTAACGACATTAATTTTAAAAGTAAGGATTTTTGTATAATTATTTCAATAACATAGTAAATATTGTATAAAATATTTTAAAATAATAACAGAAATATTTACAAACCTTTGTTTAAAATTATTTACACAAACAAACAATTGTAGCAATTATATTTCTAAAACAATATTTACTTCAAAATTATAATTACCATTAGTTCCATTTAGTCCGATCAGCAATAAATGAACAAAAACTAAAAACACAAATTGGTTCCTCCCATTTATGGTGTTATTACACTCTTTAACACCGGCATCCACCATACTGCCACCGAGTTACACCGATTCACGACTAATTACATGATTTAAAAGGAGGTTTCATTCACCATATTTAATGTGTTCTTAAAACATTCTTAAATTTTGAATTCGCGCCGATTAAGTTCGGTATCAACACGCATAAGCATAGCGCGGGAAAGCACGGTTTAGTCCGCGGCGCGACCGCTTGGCTTTGAGTCGTGTGTCGTACTATTACCTCCCTCCCTCATCTGTTTACTCTCTCCGAAATGGGGGGACGCGAAGGCGCCGTGCGCTGATCTAATGGGATATTACAACTGTTTGACCCATTGTAAATAAACTACGAGTGCCATGACCTTATGATGCAACGTCATACATTAAAGAGATCGCTTAATTGTAGCGCTTGGCTCTATAAATCAGTATCAGTCCTACTTGTTATCAATGATGTTTTTATTTATTTTTGTTTTATTTCAATTAATGAACTTTAGTTTTTACAGAAGTAAAACCTAATTATGAATAATGTACGAGTTACATGTACGGAAAACAAACAAACAAACATGTACGGAACAAACAGACAGACAAAAAAATGTTATTTTGGTATACGTACCGTATATACACATCCATATATGCATTTAGTAAAAAGCGGTTATTTTAATTAGATACTCCAATTTTATTTATTTGTATAGATCTATATTTATTTTTTATCTATATTAATACTAGCTAATCTAACGAATTTCGTGCCAACATAAGTTTCATTTTATGCTAGTTTCACTTAATCAAAAAATAAAATTGGCATTAGTATATATATAGGCTACATAGATTTAGCCTATAACATCCGACAGGTGAAATAGACCTCTTTCTCCATGTAGGAAAAGGATCAGAGCTTAATCCACCACGATGCTCCACTGCGAGCTGGCGGATATATCCGCCTTATATTATACAACCAGGACCGACGAAAAAAACGTCCTCTCCAAGGCACCATAGAGCGATCCACAGGAACAGACATTCAAACAGGAAAGAAATATGTACTTTTACAAACACTATAAAATATTAATCCCGAGCGGGAATCGAAGTAAAATTGATAGTAAAAACACAGAAACACAGTCATATTATCAACGATATTATGTAACAATTGTGTATGTGTATGTATTAAAGATGTATAGGTATTATTATTATTATTATTATTATTATTATTAAACATTTATATCATACTAGCTGACCCGGCGAACTTCGTATCGCCTAACACAAACTTTATCGTATGGTATTAAAGTTCAAATTGACTTTTAAGTATTATCACAAATCTTTTGTATGGGAGTATAGAAAAGTGTTGTTTTTAGACTTTTTCAGGAAATTTAAATTTTTTTTTTTAGAATTTTTCTCTCCGTAAGAACCATCCTCGTACTTCAAGGAATATTTTAAAAAAAGAATTAGCGAAATCGGTCCAACCGTTCTCGAGTTTTGCGCTTAGCAACACATTCAGCGACTCATTTTTATATTATAGATTGTTAGTTAAGATATTTTATACGAATATTTTATATGTTTTAAAATTACTTTTATAATCTAAAATAACTTTAAGTTTTATTTTATTTGTCTTTTTATTTATTTTATTTTATTAGTATAGCTTACAGCTTATTATGACTATAACTAATACGAATATGAATAAAAAAAAAGCTAATAACAAGCTACCACATACAGAATATCCAGGAACAATTGATGAAAAAGTACTCCAACGACTTAAATACGTCGAAGCAACGCAATTCATATGTGTGAATGCTAAGTTAATAATTACCACACTATACAACTGAGCTAACTCTATAAGAAATACCTCAGAAGTTGAATTAAATGTTTACAAATTTTGTTCGACACAAAAAGTTTTTCAGCGTTTGAAAACTATTGACCCAGTACCAACCACAAATATTTCGCCTGTGGTTCAACAAAAAATTTAAAAGACCATTCAAAAAGGAAACGAAATAAAATACGGCTTATTTCATTCGACGTATTTGTCGAGTTAGCGCATGCGCACCGGGCGGGCGCCGACAAAGGCGCTTTGCTCAAATAAAAAACGTTCTAATTTCAAACCGGTCGCCCCTCTGCCGCACGCGCT
Source organism: Melitaea cinxia (assembly GCF_905220565.1). Taxonomy (NCBI): domain Eukaryota; kingdom Metazoa; phylum Arthropoda; class Insecta; order Lepidoptera; family Nymphalidae; genus Melitaea; species Melitaea cinxia. Next base: position 10,068,413 of record NC_059404.1, read on the forward strand.
CCTGCGCATCCCTTCGACCATTATTATGCTGAAGAGGTCATTCACAGTTCGCACAATAGCAGCTATACATTGAACTGCTAATAGGCGAGGCTGGCCGCCTCCGAGCTCTTATTGGAGTTTTTAATCATAAATTCTGTTTTGAAGGGTGCCATAAACCGCGGGGTAATACCTTAACTCCGTGGAAAGAACGTGAAAGATGCATTAACATCGTCCTATAACAACTCCAGTAAATAAAAGAAAACTCGGCCTTAAATTAACGCGTTCCTCGTATCTTATTCTGCTCCTTTGTAGTTCTTAATATGGTAATGGACAAAACGAATTCAATATAATATATGGCTTAAACAACATTCCCTTAATGGCAGTGAAAATTTGCAAACATATTTTTAATTTTTTGCGTCGCAACTAATGACTAAGTGCCGTGCAGAGATAGCGCAAAACAAAAAGTGTAAGTACCGGCTTAATGTAAAAATACTTTGAACTTTAAATATTACGGCACATCAAAGAATATTAAATTTTAGTCGGCCACAATAGATTTTACAATATCTAAGCTATATTTTAACAGTACTTTGGACACAAACAAGATTACCAACATGTTACCTATTTCGATTTTTAAAAAAACTTGATCTGTTTAAACATCCGTGATTAATTTTAAAATCCCTTGTTACTCTTTAGTTTTAACCTATTTTTAATGATGTACATTGTATTCAAAACCAATTATTTAAAAATAAACAGTAAAACACAAACATATTTAAAAAAAAAGAATTTTCTCTATGAATTTATACAAGAACAAAACAAAACTACAAGTGAAGTATAACGGAAGCGAAGGTACGGGATCGTTCAATTTACATTTTAAAAGCATCCCGACCCTGGACAGAGGAGATTAAAAGATAATTGCTTCAAACCGTATTAATATTTAATACAAAGAGATTTGACGTCCGTAATGATTCCTATCGATCCTATATATCTATATATTCATTCCTTAATTATATTTTGAGCGTAGGTACTTAAGTTCTCGCCATTAGAGTACATCGATATCATTTGTATAAGGAAAAATGTATTAATAATTTCTATGTAAATCACCAAGACCCAAATTTGACTGATTCTTTTATTTATAATAAAGAAAATCAGTCATTCAATTCGAACATAATCTTATCTTATCCGCACAGAACTCCTAATATGTAAACATTCTAGTTATAAGAATTAATTAATCGTGTATTTTAGAACAAATAGAACTACTAAGCGTTATGAATATAATTAAAGGGAAGTACAATTGCCAGGTATTACATAAATACTAGTGGACCCGGCGGACGTTGTCTTGCCTGGAATAGCGACTACCAAATTTGATTGCCGACATACCGACCGAAACGCTACCTACCGGGTTCAATTATGTTTTCAAACTATTCATGTATCTTCAATAAAAACGGTCAAGCCGTCCAGGACAAGAAAGAAGACAAACAAAAGTATATAAGAATTATAGTTATTAAGATTTGACAATTTCATTGAACCTTAGTCCGTAGACTAAAGTTCAAATGAATGAATATATATATAGCTACTAGACCGGCAAACAAGCGTACGGCTCACCTCATAGTAAGCGACTACCCTAACTTATAGACGCCTGCAACACCATAAGCGTCGCAAGCGCGTTTCCGACCCTCCAATCCCCCCCTCCTAGGAGCTCTGGTCGCCATACTCACCAACAGGAACAGAATACTGCTTCAAAAAAGTATTATTATTTAGCTGTTGTCTTCTGTAAGGTTGAGGTACTACCCCAGTCGGGCTGCTCCATATTTTGAGCATGAAATATCCTGCACAGTTATGATTAAGAAACTATTAATTTTAAACCAAAGAGTATTTATTAAGTATCATTTAAATGACTTTATATGAGTAGGTACTTCTCACAAAATAAATATTCATAGTATAAACAAATAAGTACTACCGTAAAGTCAGTAAATACCTATCACAGAGCAACATTATTTGTATTCATTAATAAACGTCTACATTTTCAATATCAAAAAATTAAGATATATTCAATAGTAATAATGAGATCAATAACATTTTATACAGTTTAAATAAATATCGAAGCTATTGAAATTTACTTTCGTATTTATGAACGTCGGTCAATATGTTAAAACGTAATAACTTCAGTACTAACGTAAAGTTAAACAAATTTCTTTCTATAGTCTTTGACTGAATTTTTATTAACTTATAACGAAATTTACTATTTACGTATCTACTTGGATGCAATGTTTTTCATCACATCCAAGATTTCAAACGTCCATATATTCCACCCAACAATTTTCAGTTGAATTTCTTCGAATCAGAAGTAAGCGCAACTAGAACGGCAAACCGTAAACGTACTGACGAACTGATTTATGACATAAAATAGTGCAGGAAATAAATTTAGTATTTGTAATCAGCGTGGAAACCAGAAGTCACAAGGATGTGCCACTTGATACGTGACTGCAATCTCAATGAGGATCGTCCACTGAAGTTTGGCCCAACGGACAGTCCTTCTTTATACGACTAAACTTGAACAGAAGTATTTGGAGCCCTCGTTACACTGGCGCGCCACAATTTTATTGTCTGCCAGAAAATACATAAAACGTACTGACCATAGAATATTTAAAAGTGCCGCAACTATCGTATAAACAGTATTATCGCTATGATCGACACCTTAAAGTTTCAGTAAAGTTCTTTTTATTACCTTTGATAATACCGAATAAGATTTTTTGTAATAAGTTTTACGGTGTAACTGCTTAATAAATTTATTACTACTCTTTATTATTTCCGTGGAAAAAATGATACCTACATTGTTTAATATGTCTGTCAATGATTTCAGCGGTATATCACTTTGTAGAGAAAATTAATTTATATTCATATACAAAGCATCTGGTAATATAAAATCGAAATAGTTAATGAGAAGAATTATTTAGAACACGTTAACATCTTTACCATATCTGGTTTTAGAAAAAAGAACCGATTAAAACTAAATATTAAACGTGTTGTCACCTCATTATATCGATAGTTTGGATTAATCAATGTAAAGAATAACCGTAACGTTTCGTACCGTTTTTATAAAATAACAGTTATAATTATTAACTTCTCATAGCGATCAAGACTCGGCAACAAACTAATGAAAGAAATTCAGATCATATGCTTATTGCAAATAATCAAAATGCGTTTTACTGAAGGCCCCACACTTCTTTAAATTTTTGCAATACCATATCTTTAAAATAAAAAAATTGAATATTTACAGATGATTGTGGTTTAAACCATGTCCGCATTAAAAATATGCACACATAGGGTACATAAGATAATTAATTATTTGAATTATATTAACTCATTATCTTAACGTAGTACGCAGATAACAACATGATAAAATGTTTTGTTGTCCTTACATATTTTAATAAAATACTTTTACAGTACCTACAATGAGTTTAAACAATTTTTTTGTAGCATAATGTCGATATGATCAGTCGTTTTATTCACACGCATAATAATTAAAACTATTAAAAGCGCGTAACGTTGTCGTTTTATTTTTATATTTTTTTGTGAAGGTATTCACGGATTAAACGGAATTATTACTGTTTCATTTTGTGCTGGTTTTCATTTTATGGTGGTGGTTAAATGACCTATCAGTTGTGTTTTATTTATAAATGAATTAAAAATCTGCTACTGTCGTTTATTGGTACGATTTGGAACTAAGAAACATGATAGCTTACTACTTATTACATTTTTTAAATTACGAATATACTTTTATATCTTTCTCTTTTCTTATTCACTTAAGGTCAATGATTCCATATTAATTTGCTTTCATAATTATAAGCCTTACTCTTAGTAACATTAGAATGGTTCTTTTATTATCTGATACCATTATACATATAAATTTAACATATTAAATCTTTTGACATAATCTTTTTATGTAAAACAAAAATCGGCACGTTTCAAACGCCCGTCAACGTAGCACTCGCTGAACATCGTTGATTGATGGAGCGGACAACTGCCGTGTTTTGCATTTAGCTATTTACGGGCATTTCCTTCGCTTAACCCGTCTGCCAGCTTGATTAATGGTAACCAACGCCACCTATTAGACGATACTGGATGTGCGCTCCGCTACGCGCGGAAGGAAGTGCGGATTTGAAAGTCAACTCCTTTTAACTTTGAAACGGAATGAAACATTTTACTTTGGTATTGAAATAAATCGTTTTCATTCTCGCCTGCTTTATTTAATTATAATATTTATGGGGTTAAAGCTGAACTTTAAAACATTTTTTTTTCTCAAAGATCTCGAGAAAGATTAGATTATTTTTTGAAACACAACTATAACTCTAATTTCATTAATCTTATTGGATTTCTTACTATACGATAAAAGTTTTAGAATAATAAAAATACTTACAATAAAGGTTGTAGTTTTCGACGGCTTCGAAAAAAAAAAACTTTTATTTATTTCTTCACACTAATAGTAAAGACTAATAAATAAAATAGTGTTCACTATATCTGTCAAAGTAATTTCTTTCTAATAACTTATGATTCAGTGTTATGTTAAAAAGAGCCGCGTAGGCTCAACGCCCACATACTGTTTCGGCCGCGAATAATTTGCAACTCGCTAATAGCTCGGAAAACAGCTCGCAATGCTTGACATAAGTGATAAGATTAGGCGGGATATATCTATCGTTTTTTTCTTAATTCTTAACCTTTGCTTATTGTTCAATCTCAATATCAATAAAAAAAATAGTGATTTTACACAGCGAAAAACGTCGATTCGATAGATAGATTTAGATATATATTTCCTAACATCTCCTTCAATACAAGAGCTTTATTATAGCTTCTCTAATTTGCTTAAAGATAACACCTTTTTATAACAGATACACAGAAATAAAAATTTCGATCCACCTGTCTAATTGTAGAATATTAAATAAAGAAACCTTTTTCGTCACGGTCATCGTAAGTATAAGATACTAACGTTTTGTTTATTTTTCAATCAACTCAACAAGAAAGTCTGATACTTTAAACAAGCGTGGGTCGTGTAACGGTTAAACACGCTTCGAAACTCTGTGCGTTTCGAAGCACTAAAGATTCAACAACATTAAGTGCGAGATCTAGTACCGAAAGTAACTGTAACATATTTATTTATGCGACTCGATTAAAACAAATGCACGCTCTTAATAGAAATTACATAAAAATCTACATAACGACATGTGATTGCATATATTAAAACCTCAAAAAATTCCAAGAATGACGCCTCTAATTAACTCGTTTTAATGACGTCGGGAAAATGTACATGTTTTTGATTCTGCAGCCAACTCGAAACGTAATTTCTCGTTTAAATAGTGAGTAACATTTTGTTATACATTCTTATGAAACTTGCGAAAATTGTTCGAAACAACTTTTACCACAATAATAATTCATAACAAAAAAAAATAAATATAATAAATGGAGCAATTTTCGTAATGACGCTGTTAGTCTCGGCTCGTCCTTTGATTGCCTCAAAAAAACGTAATACTTACCGTTGTATTTTTGTTGTCATTTTAAAGCAGGATGCTGAAAGTTTTTTTGTTGTTTGCGTTTTATGAAGTCCTGTAGAAATGAGCGTCACATCACGTCGGGCCAGTTCTTTTTATGAAGCCTGACCTCGCAGACGTAGGTACTAAAACTTATAGCTGAATTTAAAGCTTTATTTTAATTTTCACTGTTCGTATTTCTAGAAAAACGTTGTATACTTCGCACGTGCCGGAAATAAAGTAGATTTTTATAGCGGCATTCGAACATTACTGTAGACCCCTATTTTGTCCACTTTAATGTCTACGCGTTAAGTCACCCTTTACAAATAATGTTCATTTCAACATAACTTTGTAAACATTTCGAAACATCTACCTTTATTTTTAAAATGAACGTATTTTAAAAACAACAGTAAAGCAAAAATATTTTTAAAAATCGCAGGAAGATGAATTATACATTTTGCATTGTCAATGTCTCTTTAAAGAAAAAAAATCTCTTTTGAAGTAACACTAAATCTGTTTTAAATACTATGGTAAAATTGCTAACTCTAAATTAAAGTTACTAGAAGATGATATATAGGAAATAACAATGAAGAAAAATATATTGATTCAAAATTTGAAAACGATACATTCCAGGAGAAATAATTTCAGCAATTACTGCACAATGATGGTCATAATTTATCTTCTTAGAACAATACATAGCGCGGTAGGATACAATGAGACTCATATAGCATAAGCTGGAATGCCAATTTATTAGTATCCTAGAACGTGAGGCAACGCTTCCTACCTAAAGCATGCATAATTTATATCAATCGTTATAAACACGTGAGTTAAAAGGCTTATCAATTCTAGATACTATTTATATTACAAAACTTTATTTCATAAAATATTTAATGAAATGAATATGTTCGTTATATCGAAAGACAGAATAAAACACATTATTACTACAATTTGTCTAGTTTCAGCTATGCATTATACCGGAATGAAATACTTTTTTCATCTCACGTGTATTTAGTCTATTTCCATGTATTCGTAAAAAAATAGTTATTGAAACAAATTAGATAATATAGCATTAATACTGTTAGTGCCTGATTCTTAAGGAAAATTACAGACTGTAAAATACTACGACTTCAAGAGCGTTACAATAGTTATAAATGCCATTCAGAGTTACTAGTATCGCGTAAAAATTCGGGTAAAACATCAAAGTTTATATTTTATGTAATTTTGTTTTATGAGTTTTTATAATTAATTTTTTTTTTTTTGAATTAGTTTATAATACAATAGACATATATATTTTATTAGTTTAAATTGTATTTAGTTGACATTAGATAATTAAAAAAATGTTATATAACAAAAAAAGAATTTATGTTGAGTAGTTTAAATTTTTTTATCAAAATGTGCGAAGTATTAGGACAACGACAAATAACGTTTACCGTGATGGCTGATGAATGAATATGGCTTAATAGCAGTATTAACAATAACGTTTGTATTGCACAAAAATTTTTTTCTGGTCTGGGTGTCTGCTTTTATAAGTCTTCCCACCGTACCTCGGAGAGTACGTAAATATGGGGAAAGAGGTCTATACCCAATAATGGGATATTTCAGGCTGAAGCAGGATTAATAAATTCTTTCGTGGATCCTCTGTAAGGAGGCCGACTAGAAAAAAGGTCAGGCTCAACCAGATAATGTATCTGGACCGAACCAGGATAGAATGAGCCATGCCAGATCCGGTAAGCTCTATCAGGACCAGGTCTGGTCCAGACAAAGATAGCCTGATGTAAAATATAATCAAGTATGGTACGGCATACTGGATCAGGACCCGGTCAAGAGGCCTTTGCCCAGAAGTGGGATGTTACAAGCTGAATCAAATCATCAATAAATGAACAATTCATAACCACACATGTCTGAATAACTATTATTTCACCTACAATTAAAGCCTTTATTTAAATTCATAATATTATAAAACATAACAATTATTTAGAACATTATGAAATATTGAACCAAATAATGAATCAATATGTTCACTATTCATATTTGTTACTATAATAAAATCGAGAATCCACACAGACAACAGAAACACACATAAATACCTTCTTACGTCACTAAATTGTACATAGAATACATGTAGTAGGTACACAGTTATGCAGCAGTTTACTAAATAGAGTCTATATTGGAGTCTGGGAGCACCCTAAGGCAACTCATTTCACGGTGGTCAGGAGCCCGCCTCATACTTACTAATCTCACGATTAAGTAAATCGCAACTTTGTTATCTTATTATACTCAGCTTTCTATCTCGAATATGTGCTTTACCTTAAATAATCTATAATAAATTATTAACGAGAAGAGTTCCATTAATATTCATAAAGTGATGAGATTAACAGTACTCGTTATTTTAGTCAAGTCATTACTACTATAAAACAAACAAAAAATCGAAACCATCCAAATTAAGTAAATTTTAACACATAATTATTATATATCATGATATTATAATACAAAAATGAATATTTAATTCATTTTGTACAGGACTATTCATTGTCAACAATGTGCTATGTAATATACCTCCTAATTTACACATACACGTCAAAAGAAATCATAAGATACTTTGCCACTTACAATGAAGTAACGAGATTTTACTTAGCAGTGGAAGGCTTACAGATAAACTAAAGTTATATTAAAAATAGTTTATAAACAAGCGCATTTATCTTTAAATACGAGTACGATGACAAATACGAGTACAAAGGAAGTTTTATTATTATTTTTTCTCCCGACATCATTTATAAGTATTGTGGAATGAAAACCGTTTTTATTCGTAAAAGTTTTATCCGTAATATCCCTGTGTAAGCTGAGCCGGATTTGCAACTCCCTCTCCCAACTTCTCTGACTTTTCTTTTTAATTAAAAGTATTTTATAGAGACTTGAGATTTTAAAGTAAAATCAAGTTTAACAGACTTTCTTACTTTTAATATTTATATTTCAAATATTTTCACAGAATTATTAAGTTAAGCTAACGTTTATAATACTTTAGAGATGAAAAAGTTTAAATTAATAAAATGTTAAATTATGTTTTAATAGCAGGACTTAGTTCTATAGTAATCGCGGAATAATATAGGGAACTAAAACAGAGAGCCGTGTGAATACAGCGATGGCTTCGATTTAGAAAAGATAATACTATGAATCGATGACCCCGCGTCGAAAAAACTATTCTATTTCGACATCCTTATCTTTTATTGTGTATGTATCTTAAAGTAGATAAAAACACCAGTGTAGTAATAAATGGTTTACGTCGCTATCAACCAAAAAAAGATTTAAATAAAACATTGTCGCCGTCCGTGGGTTTATGTAAACGGCGCCGGATTTTTTATTCATTCAGGATAAAAACGTATACAAAAGGCGGACATTTAACGACTGATGCTCGAAAGAATCGATACGTGTTCGATTGTTGAGGATTCTTATCACATAACAGAGGTAATAATCAGTAGATAGCAGCTGAGACAATGAAACAGCCCGCGTAGGTCGTAACTTGGTCAAGATGGCCCGTATACACGAGAGTGGTGGAATGGTCATGTGCTGATGTGCACAGACTATAAATGAGAACAGGGAAAAATATCTTATGATCCTCACTCAGCAGTTTTATGACAGAGTTCGAGGATGCTGATATGTTTTGATAGTATCTCAAGAATTAAGTGAAGCACGTACATATTAATGGGATATTGAAGGTTTATTGAATTACTTTGTTTTTAATAAAGTATAGAATCATTAGGTATCTATTTGGTTTCATGGTTTTCAATAGTAACAAATAAGCACAGAACTTTTCGCCAATATGACGTAAAATGGAGAAGACAGTAAGGGGACTTATTAAACTTTTATTGCTATTGCATTCAAAAAAATCCTTGAAATATATGTTTATTTTATTTTCTTTATGTAGGTAATTAAAAAAGGTTAACAATTTAAATTTTGTTCGACTTCAATACACATAAAAAAATCTACTTTGCTTCGTTCTCTTAAAAGCGTAGTAGCTGTAGGTATGATAATAAAAATAAATAGTAACAACACATGTTCTTTAGAGTTTAGATAATCAAGAAACAAAATAAATATGAAAAAGTAAATAAATTGTTCGCAAGGTGAGCGATAGTTGCAAGATCTCGTTCAAACAATGTTTGTATTGTTCAGGCATCGCACATAAACGTGTCTGCTGTACGTACGACCTCTGAAACAAAAGGTAATCTAAAACCTTGCGGCGAGCCAAGTTCTTATCATATAAATTCATAAAAAAATTGCTGCAGTAATCATTTACACGAGAGAGCAAAATAAGAATTTTCCACACGTACAGATGTAAGGAAGTAACAAATGAGATGAAGAAAAATGTGAACCGAGTTGATTTTTCTCTTGAGACCTCTTAGCTTGTTGCGATTACTTACGTGTGTCGGGATTAATGACGTCAATATATTTAGAAAGCTGCGACGCAGAAGGTATTTGTCAAACGGTATACAGTATTTTATTGTTCCACACTTTTATATTGTAATTCTGTTATTATTTTATTTTTATTTATCATAATAAAAAGGTGTTCGCTCGTTTTTCAATCGTATTAGAGTAAAAATTAGAAAAATATAAAGTGAAGTAGAATGACCAAAACCAAAGTTATGGCTTCTTTTCTTCTTAATAACTTATGACAAATATGTTAAATGGTTCTTAAAATAACAATATAAAACAAAAACTGACATCTTATGTACGATCTAATTACTGTATTATTAGATTCTAAGACCAATTTAAATAATTATTTCAAAAATGATTCAAGGTAAGGTTAAAGATAATACTCAAAGTTTGCTACGTAGGAACGCAACCGTGAAACGAGTTTTATAGTTATTACGCTCCCTGAAACAGCTACCTTGTTACAAAATGAAATTGAAAGTCCATTTAGTCTAGTAAACTAGTTTTAATGATACGTTGTAACTTTTGTTATCTAAAGTAATATTACAAAAAGCAGAGACTTGAATGTTTGTGTTTTTAAATTTTTGTAAGGGACAAATTAAAAAAAAAAACAAGTCGATCAATTTAAAAAAATCTTTCACCATAAATATATTATATTGATAAATTAATTAAACTGAATATTATTGAAGAGCGACTATGAGTGTAATGGGAGAAAACGGAACAGTCAAAACCATGTCATATACGTGGACTAAACAGCAAGCGGTAAGCTGGTACAAAATATTTTGGAAGTAACACATAAGCTTCTTTGGTAAAGCCTATGACTTTACTCAAATTAAATTATAATTCATTGCTTTATTTACTTTATATACAATTCTTGTTATTGTTTGATATCAGCGAAGCGGTTAGGTTGTCAATTTTGTAAGCGACCTTTATATAAATGAAATAAAACAGATAAAACTAGCGTCAGTTCTAAATAGCTCAATCGATTTTACCACAATAACTAACTAATTAACTAAAACCACAAATCTGTCCATTGTACAATTGTACTACACAATCTGTAAACATCTTAAGACTATAGCTTAAAATATTAGTAATAATGTATTTCTGGTGTACAAGAATAATAACATAAAAATAAATAAACAAAAACGTTACATAAAAACACAGTTCTCATAGTGAAAATGTAATGAGTTATTATGATTTTGATTTGGTGTGACAAAATTTTGCTAAAATTTTTACTAACTTTTCATTTAGGGAAATAGCAAAAAGTAATATACATGTAGAAAAAAATTCATCTTAGTTATTTAATTTAAAATATTAATTATGGACAGCTATCAAAAAAATTTTTTATATAAATCTAAAAATAAAATGAGGATTGACACAATTTATAAATTTTATCTTTATACTTATATACTAGTTGACCCCGCAGACTTTGTTTAGCCATATATGTTATTAACCCCCTTATACCTTATATAACTTAGGGGTATGAAAAATAGATGTTGGCCGATTCTCAGACCTACCCGATATGCACACAAAATTTAATAAAAATTGCTCCAGGCGTTTCGGATTAACTAATATTGTGACATTAGAATTTTATATATAAGATGTGGGTACACCACTGTCTTAAGCGTTTTAAAAGTAACTACTGTTAAAATTTCTTAATAATTAAATTTTAACAGTATTTTTGCATTCCTTTTTTGTATAAATATTATTAAAACGGGTAATATTGTTTAAAGTTAAGAAAATAATCCTACCAAAAGTTCAGTTCAATAATTCCCAATGGATAAATCAATTTGTAGAACTCACATAGGAGGTCGAGGTTCAACCTCAGGGACTTTAATCAATATTTATTGCAGCCTTAGAACATTTATTATTACATCTGACTATAGTTAAAGAATTGGAATAACACGAATACATTAAAATTATTTTGATTACTAGAAATAATATTCTCTAGTCTTTACTTTTTTACAAATGTATACTACTTATTTAAAAAAAAAAAAAAACTAATACAATGTAAAAAAAAGTTCAACATCTTATAATTTGCAAACCTAATGAATAATCTTAATTGTTACCATGTTATATGTATGTCAGCGATGTCATATCAGAATATAATTTTCAAAAGTAGTCAACACTACTTTTCTACAATTTCACGTATGACAATACTTGAAAGTAAACTCGTTGGTCGTAGATATACCTATATATTTTTTTAATGGAAACAAATCAAAATATTTTTTTAGAAATTTACTATATACAAAGCTTGGATAATTAAATTGGGTTTAATCTTCAGTAGATGCATATGAATGACCTCCTGATTTATATAAAAATAAATACAGATAAGAAAATTAACCTACATAAAATGCCAATAAAATTCGTAACAGCGATACTCGCCCGAAACTGACGGTACCGAATTAGTATAGTAACATAAAAAAGTGGATATCAAGGCTTTATGGGATGAAATTAACATACGAAGCGTGAAAATACGTGGATGGCGAGACGGAAACTTTTAATATATTTTTATGAAAGGCGTTTTGGCGCGAAGCCCAGATGATAAATGGCGACCCTTCACACGAGGTTTGATGTAAACCCGATTTCGCGGAGTTGGCTTCAAATACGCTTACGTTAAAATCAGAAATTTTATACATTCTGGACTACTGAATACTTTTTTATTTTACTACATATCTCTAATTTTTATACTTTTTATTTTATTCTGACAACTTATTAATAGACATATGTGCTGAAGGAAAAAAAAATATCTATAAAACCTAAATTTTTTTTTGTTTTTATTCAAATTACTTTAAATATCAAGTTTAGGGGTTTAGCGAATTATATTTGTATGTAAAAGGTTTTATATAATACGAATCATTAAATAAGTAGCAGGCACTCTCAATTTTATCTGTTAATAACTAACTGAAAGCGCTAAAAAAGTAAAGGGCCTAATTAACATAGTTTACAAGTTTTTTTTTTCATTTTCTGTTCCATTGGTCTATCTTTGCTTATTCGTGTAAATTTTTTATGCGTTCGCTGTATAAATGCTTACTCAGCATTATTCTATATCGTCAAAATATTACACAATTTCATCGCAAAGGTTTTTTTGACAGCCTTAATGAAGCCTCAGTTTACGACATAGGTATACACGCAATATTCCCTTGTAAATTTTAGTAAATGTTCCTAAATTATATATTTAAAAAAATTAAATAGTAACATACTGTTGTTAAAAATTTAAGTTATAATTTTTTATTGACTCTTAGGACTTTCATGATATACACAAATGAAGCTTAAAATTCACGTACAAATCGATTTATGAACATCGATGATAAATGAGTTTATCAAAACAATCATATATTGTAGGCGTCGTATCAGATTAAACAATTCTATTTCGTTTGAAATTCGTATTTCATTCAATATCTATTCGTGGTTTTACACAAATTCAAATGCTCGTTATGTTTTCCGATGTGCACAAATTTCCATTAATAGGATTTCCGATTATTGTTTACGTAAATACGACGAACAAACAGCAAAACGATAAAATTAATGCTATGTTTATTTTTCTCTAACCGTATGATACTTTAATTTACATTGTTGTATATTGTATTGTTGTACACACAATGCACATTTAAACTAATACTAATGTTTTGTGTGCACTCTGTATATGTGTTGTATATTATATATAAAATGCAACCATTGCAAATGGATCTTCATAGTTTTTCATTACGAAGAACTGATATTTTTATTTGATATACGATGGCTATAAAAGCAACGATGACTTATTGCCTCAATTCCGTGTAACGTTGGGAGCGTTGGGACAAGTAACATAACAATCCTAACGCATAACATAACACCAACAGAACATAGCATAACAAAATTTATATTACCTCGGCCAATCACGCCTCTGGCGAATTGATAAGTGGCCTGTATATCAAACATCTCTTCTCAGTAATCTGCGAGCAAATCTAAATATAATGAATAACGCCACGCCGACCAGCTGCCGTTTTATGGCAAAATCGTCTAAATTATATCCTCAAGGGACAAATCTCATCTCGTGTTTTAAACGCGATCTTTTGAATTTCATTAGGATCGAACGCGTTAGTTACCTCTACTTGGTCCGATCGTAAATTGAATACGGTTTTTGATTACGGTTATCACTCTTATTGATTAATAGGATGTCATTTAGGACGTTTGTTTGCGGACGTTGTTTATGATAAGTTCATTATTAAGATCTAAAATATTCAACGTTATAAATAAAACTAAGCTCGCTAAAAGCTACGTTTTAGTTAAATAATGGAAGTGAGTTATAATAATGTTTGAACGGAAGCGAAGAAATGGATTCAGGAAATAGACGGCTATTCTTCAGACGCGAGAACTGTTTGGCGCCTCCGAGAAAAGAAAAAAAAAACTGTTTGTTTTACTTCTTTTTTTTTTCGAAAGAAACAGCCAAGTTTTTTGAGCATTTTAATATATTTTTCCGTAACTAAATGTTTGCTTAATCGTGCGTCCTGAAAAACACGACATGAAATTTCAAAACAAACTTTATGCTAGCTCAGAGGAATTTATCGTTCGAATCGACTTGAAGCATACTTCAAGCAACGAGTTTGCATTTCAGGAAAGAGCTATAAAACTGACGACGACAGGTGTACTCAATGTCTGAAGGAACGTGACACTTTCCACAGAAATATAATATCTATATAAATGAGAGGATTTTTGAAGAAAATTGATCTCAGTGTGCTAAAAGTTTCACTTATACTTTTGTGGACGGAATACTTAGATATTCCAGTGACGTGATTGAAATGCTAATTTTAGCTTTTAGAAAAAAAACCTGCGTATCCGAATGTAGGTTTAAGTGGTTTATATTATTATTGAAATATCTATAATAATAATATTAAAAATTTATTATATTATTTCTGAATCTAAAGAATATTTTAATTTAAAATATAGACATTCGTTACAAACAATTTTGTTTTATAGTCTTCAATAAACTAACCACAAGATAAACTATAAACAGTTCCGTAGCTTTATACAACAGACAATTGTCTCCCATAAATGAACTGCAAGAAAATGCTTCCGACCGTTCCAGTTAGACTTCGTGATTGTCTTTGGTCGATAACGCTCCTTGTAATAGTCGATTTGCTAGTGAAAAAAGGCACTAGAGAGCGCGGAAAAAAGAACAAGGGAAGTCGATAAGACAGCGAGCCCTCGTTATCTCGGCTCATAAATTACCCTGACACCCTCGGGGGCAGGTACTGTACTTCGAAACGCTATGAGGATACTAGGAAATGAACTGACTACGTGATCCAATTGTGGTTTAAGGTGCATACTACTTATGCGCTAGTTTGAATACTAAGTTACAAAAGGAGGTCTGGTATATTGTGGTATTACCAACTGGTATGCTGGACACAACACTAATAATTTATTTATAACCACTTCTGTTTATTGCAAACATATTATAATCGTTCCAATATACGCTTTAATACGGTGTATCTAGGAAGCGTCATCAGTATAAGCTTTTATTACATTTTGCACATGCAAATAGGTGGATAATAGGTCTATTGTCATTAACATACTTTAAAATAGATTATCAGAAATTATCTCTCTGATTTGTGGTTTAAAAATGTTTGTTAGAATTTATTGTTTTTTTTTTTTTTAATAAACTTCTAACAAAATAGTTTAACAATTTTGTTAAACTGTTTTATTTAGAAAATCTTTTATAGATCGCACATACGTGTTTTAACAAACTTTAAAATAGATTATCAGAAATTATCTCTCTGATTTGTGGTTTAAAAATGTTTGTTAGAATTTATTGTTTTTTTTTTTTTAATAAACTTCTAACAAAATAGTTTAACAATTTTGTTAAACTGTTTTATTTAGAAAATCTTTTATAGATCGCACATACGTGTTTTAACAAACTTTAAAATAGATTATCAGAAATTATCTCTCTGATTTGTGGTTTAAAAATGTTTGTTAGAATTTATTGTTTTTTTTTTTTTAATAAACTTCTAACAAAATAGTTTAACAATTTTGTTAAACTGTTTTATTTAGAAAATCTTTTATAGATCGCACATACGTGTTATGGTATCGATTTAACGGGGACGTTACTTTGTTTATGCATTAAAGTTTGGCAATAAATCTGACCGGTTCCGACATCCCGGGCGACCATATTTGACAGTCTAATACATATCGGCGCAACATTCGTAGAACATTTCGATACACTGAAATATTGCTGCCAATTTTTTTATAGATCTTATCATATTTGCAATAAAAGCTATATTAATTTGTGTTCTTGTATTGTATATGTATATTTAAATTTGCTGAATAGAGTTTTGACAAATATCTGCAGGTGACGTTGCCGCGGTTTTCCTGGCGGATGTGTTTGACATATTGCTTTGATAGCGGTTGGTAGCATGCGGGGAGTCATAAATTATAAGCTAACAACCGACAGGGTGAGGATCTTATGACACATTGTTGTCCAGGTAGTGGGTGCGACACAATAGATGATATTAATAACTTAGTGCCGGGAAGCTGCGCAACGTTTGTACTTTGACGTTTGAATATTCACATATTTCTGTTTATTTAATGTCCTACGCAAGCTTCAAATAAAATACTAGCTTTTAGTACGAATACATAATATAATCTATAAAAAATATTTGCAATTTCAGCATAGATTTTTCCTGAAACGTACGTTATTTTTTGTTTTTATTAACGCTTGTCGCATGCGGAATATAAATTTGATGCTAAAAATTCTATCAATCCATTTCCATCGAATTTTTCTAAAAAGAATCCTTTACACACTAAAACATAACATACTAATGTATTTGTAAAATATATATTAGTACATATTAATACATAATATCTGTAGAAACATTAGTAATACCTATTAGATAAATAATTGTTGATAAAGGTATTTATACAATTTCACCAATAAAATACTAAAGTGACTTTCATGTAATGCTACCGTAATTCCACAAGCACTATACTAAAAATTTTCTTAGTGGTATCTATGAAACAATATTAAACCGTACCCACGCATAGCCTTGGGCAGATATTCGTTATAAAAGAAATAAAATAAAAACCATAGTAATTATATGAAATGAAGATTATAATTTTATTTGATATAATAGAATGATTCTACACCTTATAATCACACATAAATCTCCCATAAATTATGTGTACAACATATTATTATTACATGGCTCTTACTATAATAACCGTAATGAATTTCAAATCTGACGGCTGCACTTGTGACTCGAAACACGAAATGTGTGAACGTTTTAATACAGAGTCACGCATGCTTAAAGTATTAAATCCGAGCTCGTTATCAGATGATGTTTAAATAAAAATTAGAAAAAAAATATTTAAGTTATACAGTTTTATTTTAAATAATAAAAAGATATTTCAAAAATAATTAGAATAGAAAATTGTGTAGTACTTAAATAAAACATAAGAGACGCGAAATACCATAACTTTTGTTAATAAAAATAGGTGACTACGTGACACGGTAAAGTTTATGAAACTTATGATGTGCCATAATAATTGCTTTACTTATGTTATGTGACGATGCGTTGCGCAGCGGTCACAGCACTGGTTTGTGGCTGTTGCGCTGGCGGTTGCGGGTTCGATCACCGCATGACAAACATTTGTATTAGCCATACAGATGTTTGCCGTGGCCAAGGTGTTTGTGCAGTTCTTGTGCCGTGCACGTTAAGCCGTCGGTCCCGGTTGTTATCATGTCAACTGTTAGCGATTGTTAATCATGGTAGGGAAACATATCCGCCAACCCGCGTTGGACTGATCCTTCTCCTACATGGGGAAAGAGTCAAGCAGTAGGATATTTTACAGGCTGAAGCTCATGTTAAATTAAAATAATAATTAAATAATATGAACGGTGGAGAAAATAAATAAGGAAGAGAAATCATTTTTTTAGCTTTTGAATTATTTTTGTTCATTCGCAAAAAATATCATTAAACTCAATGAACTTATTTTCGACCACATCTTAGTTAAAATCTAAAAAAATATAATATGAAGACTTCAACCTTATGTCTACGCAATAAAAACGTTATTTTTAAAATAAAACCAAGGTTGCAAATCCTTAACTATTGAAATGTCTCGATAAGGCTTGTAATATCTTTCACACTATTTCATCCAAATATGAATATCATACAAATTATCAATACAATAGAATTTTTAAAATATAAAGCAAATGATGTATCATTTTTAGTTAAAATTAAAATTGAAAAAAATAGGAATTTCATTGAATTACACGTTTCCAGGAGTGTACTAATAAATAAACAGTTTACAGTTCAGTCGATTTTCATGAGTGAGAGACCTTAGAAGGTCAGCTCGTTACAGCAAGAATGAACTTATAGTACTCTATATACATAAGCCGCTTACGAAGGAAAAACCAATATGACGTCACGTCAGCGTCGCTGAACGAGGAACGCCGTGATTGAACCACTTTTACGTTGCCTTCACTTAATGCCGCGAAAACATTTATTACATAATATTTTCTTTTAAAATTTTTACTGTTGTTACTTCCAATATAAAATATGCTTAAACATAATCATTTTGTTATATATATAATATATTGTAAATGTTATAAAAAGTATGAAAAAGCTTTAGTTTTCTCAATCATTTACATACAATGTATGTATTAGTTCAATGATCTTTAAAATGGAATGGAAACCTAGGCCGACAAAGCAAGTAAAACAAGCGACTAATATGAGAAATTGCAACTGACAGATAATTGCTTCATGTCATAGCTGCAGCAGCTGAATCTAATATCACGTTTAATCCAATTAACAAAGCAATATCTCGTGAACGCCTTTCAAAAGTATTAAACGAATGCTTCTTTGCGAAAGCTTATTATGAGTAGCCAATTAAGGAAATGAATGAGGAAAATTTTCTTACCAACTTCGTGACTTCCCCTATCGGGCGTACCATTTATTTTTATACGCTTAATAAGAACTGACAATCGCTTCAAGGGGCTGCGCTATTGATCCAACCTTACGATGAATACCGATCATCGTCTATGTTTCACTTGCCAGTCATCGACTTTACACGCATTCGAGCCGACTTTGATATTCAATGTATACCCGCTTCAAACCAGAATACGAATTGTAATCTAAATATAATACAATTCAAAGCGAATGAAACATATTGTCAGATCTGACAAAGTGCTATTAATACGAAATTGAATTCATAGGTATATATTATTTTACTCAATACACACATGCGTATATTTATAATAATTAATATGTATACAATAATCATTTACCATGATTTAATTCACTAAATTCTTGCCACAAGAGAAGTTGAAACTGACGTAAAATACGACGTATAAGATGAATGAAGGACGTCGTTTTGCAGCGGGGAGGAAAATTGGATTATACTTGATCAAATTAGGTACTCGTAAGACATTTTATATCTCAGCTCACGATGCATTGCGTAAATCCCGTCGAAGTGAAGTGATTCTAATAAAATAGTATAGAATGAATTTTAACCATATCATATAAAAAACATAAAATTTTAAATACACTTCAGTTCTATTTCCTTTTACATACACACGCGTGTCGTTAATTTGAATATTACTTTCTATTAATATTAGAAGCTATTTAATATCCGTGATTCATTTATCTCACAATCAATACCTTGAGATAGCTCTTTAGTATTCATATATACTTCGTACTGTATTTCAAATTATTCAATTCTATACTCGGTCAAATAAGGTTTCTACAATAGGCTTCTCAAAGCTATCAACTTGATAAAGCACACAATAAACTATTTATGGAAATGCTTAACCCGTATTAAGTGCATCTAGCCTCCAATTAACTTCTTCAAATATATAAGCCGTAAACCTCACTTATCACAATGTACACAAGCAAAAGTTGGTTCATAAAAGAGATAATCAAGATCCATTATAAAAGACCGTCTTCCTCTAATTTATGATGCGGTCTGAAACCTCACCCTCACTAATCCATACTTATTAAGGATAATGGAGAACCGAACAACTTCTGGTCCTTTATCTACAACCATAAATATCGGGCTATCTACCAGTGCTGGTAGCCTGAGGTGTCGAAAGTACGATTTAATAGTACTTTTATAGCGTCTCAGTAATAATTTTAATGTGAAAAGCAGGTAAAGATTAAATTGTTCGGCCGATGCTGACGTTTACAGCTTGTTACGGTTTATTACGGAATGTTTTATTTAAATCACTTCCTGATATTGCAAACTGTATCTGTCTCCGTATATTGTCGCGCACATCTCACAAACGCTGTATAGATATGTGTAACTAAGTGACGAGATAACGTGAATAATGATCAGAGACTTTAATTAGATATCTTTAGTCGATGTTAATTGAAGCGATTCCCGTACATTCTGATAAGACTCTCTTATTAAAAACGATAAATTTAATTAAATCTGCACGCACCTTTCTGCGGAAAAGATTGCTATGAACGTAAAAGTGTTTTAAGTACCGGGGTGATTACTTTTAAATGGCGTATTGATATTTAAAATAATAATGTACATTACATTATTTTATGCTTACAAACATGTAAAATGGACTCTCAATAATGTACTACAATTTACGATTTTTACGATTAAACAGGCTTAAGGTCAAAAAATATAGCTTATTAAGTTTTCAACGACACGTTTTAAGCAGAAAAATATGACTACGATTAACACCTCCAGCGCACTTGGGTCATAACCGATAAACTTGTCTCAACTCCAGACACCCGTTGGGATACTAAAAGCGTGAATATCAAGGATGAGACTAGGAAAAGTTAACTTAGAAAATTGATTTTACAGGTGTTTTTTTTTAACTTTTAGTGCAAAATCAGACTCTGCAATTGAAAGTCAATATCAGATATCATGTCGCATAACGCCAGACGCTTCGGCGCCAAACGCTGTATGTTCTTGTCAAGTAGATTAATGCTTCGAGTTAAATCTCTTACCTTCTACCTGTATCGCAGTTATGTATCCTTAGTATACAGTAATATTCTTAAAGTAGCCGAAGTATTGAGAATAAATTACTAAATAAAATGTATGAGATGAACTTGCGTTCAGAATTTTTTTTTTTTTTGATAAATATGTTTTCAATCGAGTTTTTTTTAAGCTTTATCCTATACCTAAGGTTACTAAAACGAAATAAAACTAAAGTATGTTCACTCATACATTACAATTACAGACATTACAGTATATGCAAATTTCCTTATTGAAAAAAATCTTATTAAATAATTCAATTTTCCTTAGAATAAAGTGGTAAATTTCCTAATATACAATTTTATTGCTAATCAATAGAACTAAATAAGTTACAGTGTAAAAGTCGTATACCTAAATATTTTTAAATATGTATGCAATAATGTGTTTATGCTGTGTGGTTACGGCAGTAAGAATATAGCCACCCCATCTCTTCCCGTGGGTGTCGTAAGAGGCGACTTAGGGATAACACAGTTCCACTATCACCTTAGAACTTAAAAAGCCGACCGATGGCGGGATAACCATCGAACTGCTAGCTTTGAAATACACAGGCCGAAGAAGCGTCTTCGGTGCGACAAAGCCAGCACTGCGGTCACCAACCCGCCTGCCCAGCGTGGTGACTATGGGCAAAACACATGAGTTCACGCCATTTTTGGCATGAGCTTGTGGAGGCCTATGTCCAGCAGTGAACTGTATCAGGCTGAATGCATGTCCAATGTAACCTAAAACAGAGGGACGTTGGTTACTCTAGGAACTCTTGACTATTCTATAATTTCTATAGTCTAGTCTATAATTAGTATCATAGGAATCAAGATTAGTCTATAACTTCTATAGTCTAGTCTATAATTAGTGTCTCTAGTCTATAGTTTAGTCTATAATTAGTATATAATTCGTAGTCTATAATATCCATACTTACTAGAAAGACATACGCTACAATTCAGTCTGTAACATCCCACTGCTGGGCATAAGCCTCTTTCTACATGTAGAAGAAGGATGAGAAGTTAATCCACCATACCCTGCTGCACTGAGGATTTGCAGATAGAAATACATACAATGCTATAATTTCATATGTATTTGAATACCAACTAATACAGTTTAAGAGCTAGATGGATATGAAAATATACACACTTGATATCCTACATAAGGGATCCTACATAAAAATACACAACCCTTAAAAAATAAAATTAATAAATTGAAATGTTTACGTGTACGAAAAACGGTATTACATCAGAGAAAACGTAAAATAAATTTAATAATAGTTTACCCAAAACAAAAAAAATATCATAGACTTACAATATATTTTAATTATTATAACTTAAATAACTATTCTGTACAATAACTAGGTATAACGACAAAAAGTTTTATTTCATGAACTTTTCAAATTTTTTATGTTATGGGTTTTCGTTACGGTTTTATTACGTGTAAAATTTTCAATTTTTATAAACAGTAAAAACTCTCGCCATAAAAACTGAAGCCGATAATAAATGAATTTCGCGGCATTAAGCAATGGATTTGTTTTGTTGGGTATACGACCTACGGGTGCAATTCCACTGAAATACGACGGCCGCAACCGCGAAGCGCAGGTGTGGGCATAGGAACATCGGAATTTATTGCTAATTTTATATTTTATTGTTCCCTTACCTCTTTTATGTGTATGGTCAGTTATTATCGAAATATTGAAATACACGATTATAAGCTTAACGATATTGCAAAACATTAAAATACGTAAATTATTTTATAACGGGTTTTATCAATTGCTTTGAATAAAAAAAAAACATATGTGTATTTATATACGGTTCATTAAATTAATTCAACAATTGCGGAAAACTTAAAAAATACAACACGGTGTTATAAAATATGGGTCCTTATAACTTGACACATATTCAAGCCGTCGATCCACATTAACAATTTTCTTTTTTAACGAAAAGTATTCCGAACATTCGAAAGATAGCTTACTGTTATTTTTTATTATTTTGTTTGTGATCTGTACATAGACGTCTAAAACACTAAAATTCTTAAATTTAACTTATATAAAATCGTTATTATCATACATAAAAAATAATAAAAAGTTAAAGCTAATTTTTTTTTGTAATTCATAAGTTTAGTGTATCGCAAAGGTCCACATTTTATGAAATCCATTATTCTAAAAAATTATACTTCAGTTTTTATTTAAAAGGTATCATCGTAATGTTTACAATGTATTAAGCCATTATAAAAACACTTAAATGTTATATATAATAGTGTTACTTAAATGACGGTGTTAAAATTATCTTCAAAAGCTGTTAAAATATTAAAATAAAATACGATTTTTCAAAAATTATAAAACACAAATACTAGTCTACAAAATCTGCGTTCGTAAAAAAAACCTTTTTTTTCGTTTTGAAATCATAAACAGAGCAAAAATAGTCGTATTTCTCCGTGGATGAACGATATAAACTTCGGGTATATCAGTTTCACTCAAAGTTGTTTTCTAAACAACTTCAAAGAATTGGCACACATTCAGAAATGTATATGCCTATATTTTTATTTACCAAGACGATGCTGTCACAAACTGCTATAACCCTAGTTTAATTTTAGAGCTCCCTTCTTGCAATCTGGGTAAAAGTTTCTAGACTTTATTTTGTTTTGAACTTAGAAGAATTAATCGATGGGAGGGATAAGAGTATGGAGCCTTTTCTGTCTAATGATGATAAAACTCTAATCTATTATTTAATTTAAAAAAATACTGAATATTCTCAACGTACTAATAACTGTATTTATTATTATTATGTAATATTATTAAATGATATATTTAAAATGTTCAAAGTTTTTGGTAAAGAGTAACATTGGTTATGTGTTTGTAGAAATTTTGAGACATGTAGAGCTAATCCGCAAACTATAGGCGTGACGGGTTATGCTCCAAGATACCAAACTTCTACAGCGCTAGTAGCATGTTACAGTACAATACACATTTGTATCTAGGTGAGGAGACTTGTGTAAGTAAAAAACAAGCGAAATAATCCATTATTTTAAATAGGGGTCTAATGTCGTGTCTACGTTATGTTTGTTTTTCCTTTTATAAAAGTCTCTGCAAAGATAAGAATTGGCTTTGCCAACTCTTAAAGTACTTCGCAGATAGTGGTTTGACGTATGAAGTCCTTTGAAACTACCCAACGAGGATTTACATTTGTAAGAATTTTCCAGGGATTACAAAAGATTTCTCATTTCAACCGAGGATCATGTCGACACAATTGTAGCCGTTTACCAAAAACCCCCTTCTCTCCCGCTTATTGTTACCGTCCGCCTGGCAATATCAGGTAGTGTGCCGGTAATGAAAGTTGGGGTAAAATTAAACATGGCTGCATTTAACCGTAACTATCCGGTTCAACTAATGAGATCCCATATCGTGGTTTGCAGCTTAAATAACGTTGTATTTCTTCTTGAATGAATCAATGAATCTTGTTGAGTAAGTATGCTTCTATTTAGTATTCTAAATCGCTTACTTTTATATATTTAAGGTTATTTTTTGCCTCTTTATAACTACCCATTACTTTTTCCACAATAGATAGTAGAATTCCAAAACCTCTTCAGAGGTTACGCATAAAATATATGAATGAAATATCATTCAAATTCGAATTAGACGGCTATTTGTATAATAAACGCAGTAAAACACAAAAAACATCAAATAAACAAAAGGTTGCAACAATAACTTGTAAAGATTTTGAAACAAACATAAACTACGAACTGAGATAACCCAATGATAGTATGGATACTAACCTAAATGGACAGTAGTTCAAATACGTTCGAAGTTCGTTAAATTTTCAAATGACAAGTTTGTTCAAGAGTTCAACTCGCACTCAATGGAGAAAGAGGACCGCGATACGCAGTTGAGCATTCTGACGAGCTACGTAAGTTCCAATTTAAAAAAACGGGTCATCGCCCCGTGTAGATTTTTATCATATTCTTAATCTTTTTACTACACTGTTACGCTACAGTAAAGTAAAGCTATAAAAGTGTTAAAGTTAAGATATTTATAATAGAATTCTATCTGAAAAAAAATTGTAACAATAACCTCGATTATTTGTTAAACAAAAACTAACAGGTCAACGTATAGAGGAAAAGGTCGCAAAAACCAAAGTTTTTGCTGACAAAGCTTCTACTAACTTTCGGGAATTTCTTTTAGCAGAACCTATTGTATGTAACTTACTCATATTGTCATAAACTCGTATTATCATATAGGACTAAAAGAATTTTCCACTATGTATATTTAATATACACCTTGCTTTTAGTTTTAATGTATTCTTTGATAAACAGTTGAAACTGTGTCAAATCTTATGAAATAATATAACTTCCGAAATATGTCAAGAAACCAAAACAAGAAAACAACTTTATTGTTAATAATAATCAAATTTAACAACAAAAAAGGAAACAAAAAAAAAAACACTTTCGGGCTTATACAGATGTTATTACAGTACACTATCACTAATTTAAAATTTCAATCTAATATTTGTCGAATATTAAGTTATGGAAATCTAAAATATAAATTATATTATATATATAAATAATATTATATATATAATTAAACTTTGTATATGTAAAAGTTACGTTAGTTCTTTTGTTTCATAATGATAATGGGTGGCTAGAGTTCTAAACAATATAAACATATCTTAACTCATCCGTACTATATCGCATAGTTTTCATAAAACAGATCTTTAATACGCCTCACACCGCCTGCGCTGTATATTTCCGGATTAATACAGCTCACCGGCTATAAACGAAGCCTGTAAAGACACCTGGCAAATAATAACAAAGGGGAGGGAATATGAAAACAAATATCTTCACGTTACGTTCAGAGGTGACCGTCTTAGTGTCTTATCTTGACTATTTATCACCAAATAAAGGCGCTAGCTCTCTGCTTTTACACCTCATATTTTTATTACGCCATACTTTCATACTGTAGCACTGTAAATTTTAATAATTATACTTTTTCTTTAAACTAAATTAACTATAGTAGTTTGCAACTAAGTTTAAACCAAAACAAAGTTAATGAAAAAAATTATTATTACAAAAATTTACAAGTACTGGTAAGTTCTTTTTTTAATAAATATATATAAGCAACGCTTCAATGATACAATAGCCCTTAGTAGTATAAATGACTTATACAGATGTCATAAAGTGTAATTTTTATCGGTATAAAATTCTTATACAATTCCAGACAAGATTACAAGTATGAGGTAGAAAGCTACCCGTCCAATCGTGAAATCTGACAAAACGGAGTAAAGTAAGAGAGCGTTTCCTAAATTAGCTCCTTAATTTGATCACAGGCACCGTCAAAATGCGTTTCAACGGAATTTAGAGACGTGGAGCTTTAGAATAGGAGGAAGCTACGTCATACTTACAGCCCCCGCAGTTACGACGGGATTAAATTTAAATTGAATTGTATTCTTACGACGAGGAAAATAAAGGCAAAGATCAAATAGTGAAATAACGTTAAACATAAAAGATAAATACGACAACTTTATTTAATGCTAACATTATATTTTGATGTTCTAATTATAACAATAACAAAGGCGACGAAAAGCTCGAATATTGATCATTTATGCATTTTCCTGATTAATCTTAGGATCGAGTTAATAAATATAAGAATTATTGTAATACCTAATAAATATTTTTTCAGTACAGTTTATCGGAATTTGATGCATTCTAGCATTAAATAATAAAAAAACCGGTCAAGTGCGAGTCGGATTCGCTCAACGAGGGTTTCGTACAAAAATTATTCAAAATATTTTTATTATATGATGTAACTAAAATTTATGCTTTTCGCAATTTTTCCTTTATCTGTGCTATAAGATGTAGCTCTGTATTAAATTTCAAGATTCTGAGTTCACGGGAAGTACACTGTAGGTTTTGATTCTCTTACGAGTGTCGAAACTTTGCAGCATAAACAGCTGTATCTTTTGATTGCGTTCGTTTAGAAGTTTGACTTTTTCACAGCTAGGTTACTTAAATAGACTTAAGTATTTGATATGAATTTCAGCTTGATACCTCCACGCGTTCCTGAGAAAAACGGTCTTAACAGACAGACGAACAACAAAGTAAACTTCCGTTCTTCGGCTTCCGTTTTTTCCTTTTGAAGAACAGAATCCTAAAAACTAATAATGTTATTATAAATTAACTATAATAAAACTGGACTTATAAGACAGATATTTCGAAAATCTAAAACACTTATACTAGTTATAAACTAAGTTTGTAGGACGTAAACTATTAAACACTAAAAATAGCATTAAAACACTTAACATCTTCTTGTAACCCTCTTGTTTCTAAGGTTTATATTCTTTGATCAAAATATTTTATAATTAAAGAAGCCCGACACCTGTTATATTCGTGTGAAAACAAAATCCTATAAAGACGGGGTATTTTACGAACCTGAGAAGAATAAGAAGAATTTAATCTCACGACCTGTAGCCACACTTTGAATTTATTAACGGTATTATCCTGTTTCTTCTGTTCTTCTCATTTATTTTATAAGTAAGGACAGGGATGTTGATATTATGAGTATATTCAGAAAAGTGACGTAGTGGTTACTAAATTTTGCGTACTGTGTCATTTTATTAGCTCTTTGACTTAAATAGTAGCATGTGTTAAGACACCGACCACAGAGTAGGTTAAGACATACATTCAGGTTACTTTAAAGTCTACGTTTCCATTATTTTTATAAACACGATTTTGAAATAGTTTTTATGAATATCTTGAACAAAAAAAGCAAGAAAAACACTAGAATTTCAAAAAACATTTAAGAATTCAGAAGCAATTCAGATTTCAGAAGAGATTCTTTTCAATTGAGTTTGATAACCCTTGTCAAATTTATTGCTACAATAATTGTATTTGCACGCAAACGAAAAAAAAACGACTTCAATTACATCGACAAGTAATACAACATAGATCGACGAAAAAATAGTCAAGTAACTACGCTTTATCAAAGATTACTCAAAAAGTAGTTATCAGATCTCAATAAAATTTATATGTGACCACATGATAAACATCAGCTTTCGATTAAATTAAAAATTATCAAAATCGGTACACCCAGTAAAAAGTTATGCGAATTTTTGAGAGTTTCCCTCGATTTCTATGAGATCCCATCATCAAATCCTGGTTTCCTTATCATGGTACCAAACTAGAGATATCTCCGTTCCAACAAAAAAAGAATTATCAAAATCGGTACATCCAGTAGAAAGTTATGCGGTATAATACAACGTAGGTCGACGAAAAAAGCGTCAAGTAAAAACGCATTATTAGATATAGCTCGAAAAGTAGTTGTTAGATCTCAAATAAATTTAAATGGGACCCATTGGCACACACCACCTTTCGATTAAAAGAAAATTTGTCGAAATCGCTCCACCCAGTCAAAAGTTCTGATGTAACATACATAAAAAAAAAAAAAAAATACAGTCGAATTGAGAACCTCCTCCTTTTTTGGAAGTCAGTTAAAAAAGGCTATCGATCGCCTCGCCTCGATATCTCAATCAGAAAATTCATGGCCACAGTAACCGTCTAATACGCTTGCTCTCCAAAGCACGTCATAAAAAGGAAATTGCCTTCGTAGTTGAATTCATCCGCGCGACGCAGCCAGCACCTCACGTAATAACATTGCAGTATCCTCGAAAATTTTAGTGTAGTGTGAACCAACGAACCGGCATAAAGTCGGGTCGCTTGCGACGAGAATGCTTGATAGACGTTAGTTTTAAAACTAGCAACGGAAATTTATATAACATGGAGAGAACGTTTGAAATTTTATTCATACGCTTGCTGGAAAATTTTCTACTACTTGTGTATTTTATAACAAATAATAAAAATGAAGTTGCTTTTGTAGAGTCGTTTAAAAATGAGAAAATTGAGGAAGTAGCATTTTTAATAATAATATATCATCAAATCTTATCAATAATCCATATTTTTGTGTAGTATCAAACAAAACTAAAATCAAAATCTATATACTAAAATTCAATCAAACCCAAAATTTAAATCACCAAATAATTCATAAAAAAAATTTAAATTTTTTTTTGTACTTGGAACTAATTTACTGTTAATTGATAGATTTTAAATAAGTTGGGTTTTTTTCTGGTTTAAACTCAACTTTATTATGAAAGATACTTATTGAGGTAATTCATAATATTATTGTAATGTTAAGACAAACCTGGCACAAGCCTTTTCAAAATGATCAGAGGGTATTAATAAAGTAGTGTTTTAAGTCAGTTCACAACGGGATACCAATAACTTGAGTTAGGACCCCCCGCAAAGATAACAGGAAGTCAAAAATAAATTAAACAATTATTTTTATTGTTACACCTACTTTAAAATTATAAAAAAAACTTTTGTAAATATACAATTGTGTCATAATTTTTTTTACTGTTTATAATAAGCCGCCAAGTTCATAGTGAAGCAATGTGATGGAATAAGCTCTTCTCTTACATGAGTGAAGAGGTATTTGCACCGAAATAAAGCGTTCACAGAATCTTACAGTCGGGTACGGAAAAACATTCACAAGTAGACTAAAAATAAGCTGATTTTTCTTTATTATTTAACGCTTTAGTTAAGAGCATTAACACTCGAAGCCTCTTCCGTCTATACATGTCTACATAACAGAAATAAATACGGTTACGAGAGTATGAGGTCCTTGAGTAGGACTTTAAATTCACTTGACTGACACCTAATCTTGGAAATATTAGACCTATAAAGAAATTGTCATTTATAAAGTTTTAAGTAAGAATTTGATTATTAGACTTCTGTTTGTTAGAGATTAAGAGGAAAATCAGAGATAATATTATTTAATATATTACAAATAATCATAACTTTGTACTGCTAAGCTATAATGGGTCAAACTGCTGGCCGCAGCTATTTTTTTTTATAAAATTTGATCCCAACTACTGATGAAGAGATTTTTAAAACTTATTTAAAACAAAATACTGTAAAACAAAAAGGTAAAAAATTAGATCATAAATTTTAACGTAAATCTCAACGTTACAAAGCAGTGTCATAAACCTTTCTCGTTAACCCTCAACAAAGAACGGTACGGGACAAGATATAAAAAGGCTTCTAATATCGAAATCAATATTCTTATATAAAAATGACAATGACATGGATAGCATTCATACACCGATGCTTTCAACCGAGCACATATAATTCACTTATCCAATGAGCCACATGTGGTTATACGAGCACTCGCCAGATTGAATCGAGACCAGGAAATGTATGAAACGTAATGTTAACCCCCGCGGAGCTCCAAAAAACTTAGCTCAGAAAAATAACATGCGGGGCCCAATCGAACACGAATTATTTATTGCTATTGAATTCAATTGATATCTCGTATCATAAATACATAGCCATAGTATCTCGTACAAGACAGCATTACACACAATACGAGTATATTATACACAAATACAAATATTTTATTTTGATATAGTATTTGTAGTATTTTAAGTGATTGAAAGTAATAGCAACCATGTTTTATTGAAGTAAGACTCAGCAAATACCTAGATCTGGCAAAAAACCATGTTTTATTGAGGTAGGACTCAATATCTGGCAAAAAAAAATCGGAGTATCGTGACTGGGGAAGTACGACAACGTCGACAACCTAAAGGATCACAGACAAATAATACTAATACCAAGTATTGTTATTTCTGTGGTAACTGCGGTAGCCAGAGCTCCTGGGGAGGGTCGGGGTTAGGTTGGCATCGCACTTACAACGTTCTTAGTGTTGAAGGCGTCCTCAGGCTACGGTACTCGCTCATCATCAAGCTGTGGTATAATGGTGCGCGTGCAATGTCGGCGGCGCCTAAACATCGACGGTCGTGGGTTCGATTCCCACTCGGAGTGGATTCACCTCAAGTGTGATTTTTTTAAATAGAAATCATTTTTAGAGACTCATCTTATATACGTATATTATTACGGTATAATTACGTCCTGATATGCTTGTGATGTGTAATATTTTTTTGTATATCACATTGACAAATTTTAATTATTTTATATTATTTTTTATAAAATTAAACATTTGGGTGAATACGTTACAAATCACTGTGCGTTTATCTTATTATAACATAAAATTAACACATCCAATAAAATGTTTCACTTTAAGTTAAGTGTTTTTTTTACACTTACATATCGATATACAAACCCATCTCTCTCGGCAGTACAACTTTAGCGGCCAATAATCATGTTAAATTTATATTCAAATTGATTTAGATACAAGTATGATAAAGTGGTACATGAAAGGAGAATAACTTGCAAGGGTACGGTAATGTACATTATACCGGTCGAAGTCAATTACTAGTTTAAGGGCACTTTATTTTTAAACAAATGAGTTTTTAAGATATGATTTAGTTTTACATGTTGTGTTTAATGTTTTGATTTATTCTACACCTTTATTTATTAACTTTACAGATTTTGTCTTTTGTTTTGTAATAAACTACATTACAATTAATCTCTTTTTTTATACAACGATTCAATTTCTATTATGACGTTTTGAAATACTACACATTCAATGTAACTGGAGATTTAATAAAAAATTGTCCATGACAAAAGTTAAATCAATAATTTTCGTATACGCTGCACATTTGTTTAAATAGAGTTACATACGTGTGTATGTTAGGGACAAGGGGCAGTGTTTTACGTCAGGATCAGCGAATTTCCCCGGAGTGCGGTAAAGCCGCCTGCAGAACGACTCAAAACTTCGATTTCGGTTTGATATGTTGGGCACCTACTGTCTATACCTGATTGGTATCATCTAATGTAACCCGAGATATGTCTCTCTTAGACATCAGTATATCATGATGTTCACGCAGTACTGATGTACTAATACATGAATTGAATATAGGATATTGTGTATATACTTACATATAAATAATAAATAAATATCTACACAATACACACACGGTCATCTGTTCTTAAAGTAAGCAACTTAATGCTTGTGTTATAGGTAACATCCGACTGATATAGCTACGGGCTCGGGGTGGGAATCGAACCCACAACCCCCGGAGCAGAAAGCAGGGTCACTACAAACTGCGCCAACGGGCTAGTTACGGCAATATAATTTTGAAGATACTATTTTTTATATTACAACGATTACAAGTCGCATATATAAATTTACATTAAAATGTTGTCATATTGATTTTAAGTACTACGTTAATACGATACGTCTATATTATAACTACAATGGAAATCCCATTGCACTCATAATAAAGTAAAGAATATAAAGAATCATCATCATAATCAGTCGTTTTAGTCAGAAGCTTTTTTTTAATTTAATACATGAGTTAAAAAATAAATAAAAAGTACCTACCCCCTTTTTAGTTTTATATTAATACTCTATAAACTGTAAATTCTATCACGTAAATTTATTATGTAACCTCACAAAAATAGTAATCAGTACAACTGGTAATAAACTATTTCAACATACAGCAAATAATATGAAAAAAGTCAAAAGTATTTCACTCAACGCAGTCATCTAGATAAAAAGAAAACGCATACCGTTCTTACTTTCCTAAAAACGTTGAAAAAACTAGTGACACTTTCATCTATTTTATCTTAACAGCTATAAATATGTCTTCCGCCTCGCACTAAAATGTTTTACCAACTACCAACTAGCCAATAAATTCAAAAGATTAATGATAGATACGAAATTTATATACTTAAGTACCTGTACCGTGAAATGTAATCTGTCTTTACAGCAATTAATCTTACACACACTCCTTATCTCAGGATTTATAAAACCGTGTTAAATTTGTAAAGTGTTCAATCAACGTAACGTATTGTCGGTTCACGAAACCGAATGGAGGTATTATTTATATAATAACCAAAATAAAAAAAGTTTAAAATTAAAAATAGATTAAAAATAAGAAAAAAAAAAACATCTTTAAAAATTTTAAAATTATTTTAAAAATAGTATAAAGCTAAAGAATTTTTATAATAAATGTTACGAAAATGGGGAAATTATTCTTTATTGAGAGCTTGCGTTGCGTGCATCAAAGCTTACCAAAAAAAATATGTATGATGGTATTGATCACAAAAAAAGTCAAAAAAAGTGTGTGTACTTATGTAAGCAGGTAAGAAGTTATACTTCATTGGCTAGTTAACTTCACGTTGCTAACTTCTTCTTCGTTGACTAGCTAACTTTCAGGGTGTCGGTTTTTTGTGACAGTGTGCGCGCGCACATTAATTGGCTAGCTAACTACACGTTGGTAACTTTTTAACCGACTTCAAAAAAAGTAGGAGGTTACTCAATTCGGCCGTATCTATTTTTTTATGTATGTTCGGGGATAACTCCTTCGTTTTTGAACCGATTTTAATAATTCTTATTTTGTTGAAAAGGAGATATCTTTAGTTTGGTACCATGATAAGGAAACCAGAATTTGATGATGAGATCCCAGAGAAATCTAGGGAAACTCTCGAAAATCTGCATAACTTTGTACTGGATGTACCAATTTTGATGATTTTTAATTTAATCGAAAGCCGACGATTATCATGTGGTCACATTTAAATTTCATCGAGATCTGATTACAACTGTAATCTTTGATAATGCGTATTTACTTGACTTTAATTTCGTCTACCTACGTTGTATTACTTGTCGATATAATTGAAGTCGGTTTTTCTTCGTTTGCCTGTAAACACGATTATTCATTTTTGACGACCTAACTTCAGCAAAAATTTACTCTCATTATTCTTCTAAAATTAAATCATTAGAACCTTTTTATGGTAATCAAGTTTGTTCTAAAATAATGCATTATTTGCGAAGGTGGTTGTATAGGCGTGATATAAATCTAATCCAATTAAATAGGTTATTCATCACAAGTATTTCTTTATGAACAAAATCGCCTTTGATGTCATTCGATTTCAATAAATATCGAAGAAGATATCATAGTTTGAAAATAACTTTGCAACGAATCGCATTTTATTAGCGAGGCATGAGAATACTTGCGAATGAATAAGAACAATCAAGAAGACAATATTACGAAGATAAACTTTGTCTTTTATATCAATTTATTTGAATGCGTAATTTCGAAAATAATGTAAAATCAAATAAAATGACGCCCTTTAAGTCATCGAGTTGCACAGTAATGGTTTAAAAATATTTTAGTACCTTTTAACCTGAAATTAACGAGGATGAAATCGTGGGCAGTTGTATATATGTGTGATAAGTACATGTAAAAGCGAATTTTAACTTAATATAATATGTAAATATAATTAACTAGCGATCTGTTATCAGTTCACAAGACATCTATAAAGTCTTTAAATTACTTAGTGCGCGCTATGATAGCTCTGAATCGGAGCGTCGGTTTCCGACTTATATGAGGAATATCACCATAATTTACCTCACCACATGCTCGTCTTCAATCTGGTATAATTTACATACATGTCATTTTTTGTTGATGTTTAATTTTTTATTCGTTTTAAGTATTATTAGTTGTAAATTTTCAAGTTACCCAATACACTTTCAATAATATGATAATGTTGTTATTAAGGGGGCAATCAAGCATAAAAACACAGAAAACAATAAGTAAAATAAAAAAGTTATGTCAGCTCAAGGCACGAAAACAATAGAAGTTAACATTTGATCAGCATTTCAAGTATGTAATCCGAATCGCTTATACCCTGGGAACCATTATTTCATATGGACATACATATAATATGTCATAATAATTTCAATGGAGCGGTGCTTCTGTAAATTTATCTATTTAGTGAATTAGTATTATTAGTATTAGTAGCTTATTTGTTATTATTAAAACTCGGTATTTACAATACAAACACATGAAAATAAAACGCTAAAGTTCAAGAACACTAACATGCATCCGCAAATACTTAATGAACCCCTCATTTAAAACCTGACACTAAAAAACTCAAAACTCAAAACAAAATATGCATGATTACAACAGCCAGACTATACTAAACACATAATATTATTTAATTTAAATTTTGTCATATATACACAGACACACTCAAACAAAACAAACAAATAGAGACTACTAGTTGAAACAGTAAACTAAGTCGAAGAACCTACATTCAATCTAAAACCTATCTAACACCGGAATTACGTAATGGTTAGATTTTCATTGAATAATATATAATGTGACTGGCTTTGATAACACGTTATCAAAATTAAAATCAGCTTAGAGAAATACGACACACGTGATAATATGGAAATATAACATTTATATATATCAGTCATTGGTATTTCGACTCAGCACTCCACATTGCGCTCTCCGCTTCCGACTTCATCCTAAGCTAAGGTGCGATCTCGCTAGGAGACACCCTTAGAACGAATCTCCACTTTTGTGGATCCTCTTACAGGGCTTACTTTTCTTGGTTGCGTCTAAGTACCCGATCCTCCAACCCCGTGACGTATTTCGAAAAAAATAGGGTTGAAGTGAGAACCACGACGCATTGGCGACGCCTGTGTTTAATTAGACTATAGGTATTTTTTACTTTCACATTATTATTATTTTCGTGTGTTTTTCCAGAAGTCTTCTTTTTAAGTTTTGATATGTACAGAAATAGCTTTCCAAGTAACGATCATTTTTATTTACAATTTTATAATGTACCACTACACTGTTTACACATCAATGATGAGATACGAGTACCAGTGATGTGATGGATAAGTTTTATTATGGACTGAGGTACCGCGTTGTTTTTATTATCTGTCATAGTATATTTGTTTGGAATAATCAACGATGACCACAGTAAATATTTTGTAGCTCAAAATCTTCGAATATTATAAACTCATTTCAGTTCACCTAAATAAATAAAAATTAAATTTATTTTGACATGCGAACATATAATTTAGAGATGAAAAATTCTATAAAACATGTTCTCATTACAATCAAGCTGCGCGGGACCACACCTCGGTGACCTCAGGGCGGGGGCGATGAATTAGCGAGTCATTGTTTTGTTTACTTTTTACACGTCAGCAATTATTATTTTAGACCTGACCGTAATCTCTTTTGTGAACCCTAATATATATATATATATATATATATATATATATATATATATATATATATATATATATATATATATATATATATATCTTGATGGTTTGCAATTAATCATTCAATTCCATTCCGACGAAATAATTTTAACTGCTTTATTTATTTTACAATAATATCTCACAAAAATTCATAAAACTATCATTTAAAAAAAATTAAATTAACATATACATAATGCTTAAATTAGAAAAAATAAATACTATTACTTATTATTATAGGTATGTCATTCTGTATGTAATATGATTTAGTCACAACAAAAAGTATTTCGCTAAATATATTTTTTCAAATATTTTCAGAAAACAATTTATTATAAGAAAGGAATCATCATCAATCGCCCTTTTCAACCATCGCGGAAAGTAGTGTCATTATTCCTTAAAAAGTGGGAAGTAAGAGGCTATACTAAAGAAACGTGTCAATATGATATACAGCCTTTATCGTTATTGAAGACTTCATATCATGGAGAGGGTAGATAAGAACTTTACGTGCACAAATTATTACAAAGGGTGCGTGAAATTCGGTAGCTCCATTGCAATGGATAAAGGATCGTATTAGGGCTGCTCTATTGTTATCTTCCCGCGCCGGAAAACCGAATGGAACCGGTTTTTTAATCAAATCTGATTTTTAAATAAGATATTTTTTGTGTAACATAATATTGTGCCCCAAACACATTGAAAGGAAATGATTTTTATCAGTAAAAAAAATGTATACTACACTACTTCAACGTGAAAGAGATTCTGTGGTCGTGTTCTCGGTCATTCGATTACTTCGAAATATTACAGATAATACTTTGAAAAGTACAATTTTAGTGAAGAAATATACGTTATGATTATTATAATAACCGGACCAATGAAATCAACTTTCCTTACATCTTCTTTTTTTTCTTAACATATTAATCGATATATTAATAATTAAAATGTCCATTTTATAAAGATAAATACAAAACAAAAATACTGATTACATTATTTATAAAAGTAAACAGTCTTATCTTACGGTTATCATGACGCACATAAAACAGGTAATATAAACTCACGTAAGGAGAGATCCATTTAGTGGTATTAAAATTCATCCCATAAACCTGATAGAATAAATTGACTTATCTCCTACGACACCACATTCATTAAGTACAAATAAAGTGACATTGAAAAAGCCGTGTTTGTATCTCATCTCCCTAGAGACCTCTGGGGTTTCGCCTTTACCCCCGAAATGCACCAATTAGTGGTAAAATAAAAATGCAGCGGAACCACGTTACGCGTTACCCCGGGGACAGGGCAGATCCCACGTGAGTTTTAATGGTGTTTCTTTGCTTTTAGGGCGGAAAGTTTTAGTT
Source organism: Melitaea cinxia (assembly GCF_905220565.1). Lineage (NCBI taxonomy): Eukaryota > Metazoa > Arthropoda > Insecta > Lepidoptera > Nymphalidae > Melitaea > Melitaea cinxia. The sequence continues at coordinate 10,105,639 of NC_059404.1, forward strand.
GCATATGGTCTGCATGTTAAATCTATACGTGGTGTGCGCAAATGGGTGTTTTATTTATAAGTGTAATGTTGTTTTATTGTTTTAATTGATGTACATTTTTTGGGGGTTTGTCACGCTCCAGGAATTGTATTTTTATACGCATTTATACGGCATATTATTTATGCATTTACGGCATATTATTTTTACATATATGTATTATATTAACTTAAAAAAGACCATTTATTACGACTTACTAACGCACAATCTTTCATTGAGTACTGAATCTTTTCTTATCTTTTTAAATACGAAAAACTGAAAGCTACTAAATATGAATGTTTAAAACAAACTGTCTGTCCTATTATTATTTGAAATGAAATACACAGTTTACGTGTCACTATAGCTGACAGACACGCAAACTTAATACACGAACTATCAATACACGCCAAAAACATGTATTCAAAGAAAAATACACTTTAAAGCCATTCGTTAAGAATTATGTTACCGTTTAATATAATTGAACTTATTACATTTTATTTTTCTTTTACAAACATATCAATGCTTCGCGTGTTCTTCATTGTAATACTACTTACAAAACTTTAATCCTTCCACAATAGCGGATTAAACTAAACTATAATAATAAGCGAAACGGCTTAGTATCAAATTTATATAAACTTTGTGTTCCCACCTAATTATAATTGTAAATAAAATACGTACTTAAACTGCACTAACGAGTTGTAAGTATCCACAGTAATTAGATCTAAAGCTTAAGTTTTGGTAATTATTTTGTTTTCTTTTTAAATGTTATATTAAAAAATGTTGTCTTAAGTATAGTATGTAAAGATAATAATAATAATTTGACTCCGATTAATGTTTTTAATATCAAAAAAGGATCAAACATCATTAAAGTCATTTTATAACTCTCCACACTTTTTAATAAATGTTAACTTTATTTGAGATTATTTTTTTCGATGTAAGGGATTTATATATATTCTTTTATTTGATTTATATATTGCCAGTTTTGGTAAAATTTTAATTTAGTAAATGTTATTACTGAGTGCAACTTTGATTTGTGTATGTGGTGTTTGCCTATATAATTAGCTGTTGCATTTCGGTAGGATATATTATTTCTCAATGTTAAATTACAACTTGCTAGCCTAATATATAAATATATAAAACCTTAAATAATTAGGTTATATTTTACAGGATTTATTATTTACCTTTAAGCTGGGCACTCGGTTTGGTTTTTTCGCACCGGAGACGCTGCTGCCAGTCTTCGGCCTGTGTATTTCAATGCCAGCAGTTGGATGGTTATCCCGTCATCGGTCGACTTTTTAAGTTCCAATGTGGTAGTGGAACTGTGTTATCCCTTAGTCGCCTCTTACGACACCCACGGGAAGAGAGGGGGTGGCTATATTCATTACTGCCGTAACCAAACTGCAGTACATCTCTTCAATATAGTGTAAAAAATATGTTATACTTTATATCTGTTTATATTATAATAATAAATAATATTTTAATTCTGGTCATGTTTTTGTTACACATAAAACTTTCTCATTTAATCATTTAACTTGCCTTTAACGATTGTTACACATGAATCGGTCAGCATTTATTGATTTTTATTACAATTTTCGTCGTACTTTTTAAATATATAATAATGTTGTATTATAATTAAGAGTATAATTTACTGCGTCCACGTATCGCGAACACGTTGCTTTAGTGAAAATAAAATTAGTTTTTCCACATAAAATGTCATCACGCGACGTAATAAATAATAACCTTTATTGTTACGCGCTACAGCTTGTAATATATTTAGAGTTATAATAACAAAATCAACCAAATTAATTTCCTTTTTATTAATTGTATTTGTTTTGTAACGTATTTTATTACTTTTTGTAATTAATTAAATGTTGCTTTTTTTTGTTATTTACTTAGCACCAGTGTCCACAGAGAGTCATAAGTAAGTAAATATTACACGATTTTGTTAATGACATATAAGTAACGAGGTTATCGTATAGAAACACAAACAACTTTAGATAAACGCACTTTCGCATAAGAAATTTTGATAGTTTCTAATTAATTTTCTTATTCGACCAATACAGTTCACTATTATTTGTTGTTTTATATGTTAGTATAATAATATCTTGTTATATAGGTATACAACTCGAATTTAAAGTTTAAAATGTTATCTTAAATGTAAATTAATTTAATAACTGTGAGTAATGATAGAAAATTTCGTGTTATGGTGACGCCAAAAATGATGGCGATCGATTTGTGCTTAGGGATAATATATCTGTGTATGGGTTCGAATATTTGTTCTTAGTCCTTAGAGACTCACTACCGTGTCGTAAACCCGTCAGTTTGGTTATTCACATAAAATATCAATAACTATTAATAATGTTACTGTCACCCCGGAGTGCAGCAGCGTGACGGATTAAGCTCTAACTTTTCATTAAACATAAGAGAGATCTAAAATACTAAATTTTGCCGTACGACGATTTAAAGTATTTTTCATTAGTTCTATAGTTTTTTGATAATTTTGATATATAAGTAATTACTAAATTTTTTTGTGCTTATGTTTAATTTTTTTTAGTAGTCTTTTTTCTTTATTTTGTTGAACGCTACAACACATAATTTAGAATTGTAGAATCAAGGCTAAAGTCATTTATTACCCTTTGAGGCGTGGTAATGGAATACTCATTACATGGGTATAACTTATTTATTGTTCCACAAGAAAGAATTAATTTTTCGATTATCAACTTAATGACAGAAATTTTGTTAATGTATACTAGACTTTAATAGGTAATATACATATACTTTGTATGTTCTACAATTTTAATAAGTATAATGTTTGTATTCCTTGTGTGCAAATTTAAAGAAAAAAAAAAGAAAATACTATTATCTAAATATATTTCATGATAAACTTAAAATAATAAAACAAAAATGTTACTCAACTACATAATTACGCAAACCAAGTCAAATTCTTGAACTATTATTACAAAAATAGAAATTTCTGTTGATATTTCTTAAAGTTTTGCTCGACCTATTTAAATTTTTTTAACAATGGAACTCCACAAAAGTGATCAAAAAAGACTAAAAGCGCTGCACTTTAATATCTGACTGGAATGTCAGATGTGAAATGCTCCAGTTTTCTTTTAGGGCTCTTGTACTAGATAGTAAGAATCTAGGTCGCCTTACAATGAGATCAATGTTTACTTTCTACTTGTTAAAGCAATGTTTATTTCAATATAAGCTTTCATGTATTACCAATGCTCTAGTGTTCTATAACAAACGTATTTGTACTGTCACTTATTACTTTGAACTTTTTACATTACGGTTTGAAAATTACTTTTAAAAAGTTCAAATTAACTTTTAAGGTATTCATAAACACATACCAAAGCTAATGTTAAAACTAGTGGTTTTAAGAAACGTCGAAAAATAATAATACAAGCATCATGACGTCACTGTACACATATGTCTCAAGTCTCATCTAGGGCTGTGTTTGCAGTTCGCAGTACGCTGACTACGTGTGTAACTACTGAGTACGCGGAGGCATAGAAAGCCTCCTTTTGCAGGAAAAAACAAAGGTTTCCTCGTGTCACGCTGTCAAGCAAAAAGATTAAGTACGTCACTCAATGTCACTGAACCCTGTTATTACAGTGTTGCTTTATTATACGTGAAGGATGTAAATTTTTCATTTTTAGTAGGAAACTTTCGTCAAGTAATTATTAAAAGTAAATTTATTTTTGTATATTTATAAATATTGTAATATTTACGGAAAGGTCAAATCATCTTACAACAATTTAGGTAAAATTTTACATTTTATTTACGTAAATTCATAAATGTAGTTGCAGCTTATGTGTGCGTATGCGTTTTTTTTTTATTGCGTTTAATTGCAAAACTTTAAGTTCAAAACTATCACATAAACTCTTTATTATTGCTTATTACAGCACATTTTTCGTGAATTAAATTTTCATAGATTCGTTAAAAGTAACAATTGAAAATATCAGATCCTCAAGTAATTTGATAATTCGATGCTAATGCATCACGTCCAGTGATCGTCTGACAAACAATGACAGACCCCCGGAAATGCAATTAACAATATATTCGTCGGAAAGAGGAAATATCAATTCGCTTGTATGTATGACCACACACACATAAATGCTATCAAAGGATTATAATCTTTATAATTGTAGGAATAAGAGTCCAGGTTGATTACATACAATGTAGTACTGGGAATTGGATGACATGATCTCCGCCCGCTTGACTCAATTATGCCCATATTGCGTGTGTGGTGATACATTGAATGGATACTCTTTTTGTAACTATGTATTATTAAATTAGCAGCTAATATAATTATGTGAGTAAAGCTTTAAAAATCTCACGTTATCACGACAAGTTTGTACAAATTACGTACATTTACTTTCGGCATAATTTTTTCAAAGTTAAAAAAGAACTACACTTTTTTTGTATGTTTACTTAACTTCTTATTTTCAAAATTCTTTTTTTTTTTCGTTAAAATAGCAGACTTTATAGGTGATCATTATTCTAAGTATTATTTAAGTATCAATGCACATCTTAACATATAATTATATACATAATATCTGAAACTGCATGAATAATCATGTCAATATTTTTATGTTTTGTCTGTATATTTCATTTACCATAATTTCTGTATATATTCGTGATCCAAAAGTCTCACAATTATAAAAACAGAAGTTCTACAACACAAGGTTTTCAGAAACTCACTCTTTTAGATGTAAACGATAATCTACTGCACTTTATCATATTTTTATTACACCTTGGATTTTTCAAAGCTCACATTTTGTTTTAAAATACAACGAACGTTTTACTTTCATTATCATATTTAAAAGATTTTCTTATTTCCATTCCTTTGCAAGTCAAGCAAAAACAAGTTTAAGCGAATGTTAAACTGTGTTATTATCTCATGTTATGGAAATAAGAGACGAAAATAAAATCATTGTAACAACCCAGTAAAAGAATTCCATATCCCCTTTAAACATCGGGCTTTCGTCGGATGATCTCACTAATGATGAAGTAGGTACAGATTTTAAAGCGCTGAAACACATTGTACACGGCCTGATAAAATCAAAAAAAAATCGCGTTCCCGTTTGAGTTGTTTGTCGTCACATTAAACAAGTGCTCGACAAAAAGTCGGAAGAACATCAAAGCGAGTGACGTGGCGTCTGGAATAACATCCAACTTAATGCATTCGAGAGCAAGCATGCGAAACCGCGAATTTATTACGACATTTACACCGTCTGATCTGTTTCAAATACAATGCTTCTCGAACCACTAACGTAACGCAACACAAACATACCTCCTTCGACTTTGACGCGTAAAATAAAATGATTTCGAAACACACTCATAACTACGGACGCTTTGAGCTTTGAACTTCGAAGTGAGAACCATCATAGAGTTAGCACGCATGTAGTGACAATGCAGTAGTTAAACATTTCTCGTGATGAAAGTGTAAAACGATTTTACATTCTCGTAACGTCCGCTCGTAGAAATTTATGTCTTTATTCCACTGATCATTATTCAATGGAACGTTTTAAGACTATAGCACTAAAATTAATACTGTTTCGTCGACAATAAAATAAATGATGGTGCTTATTAGCGACATTTGCAAATGTTTATTACGCACAATAACACTTATTAAATGTCACAGCTCTGAGGTGCGACGAAATGAAATATACTTTATTATTTGTAACCATCCGCTTGACTTTATTCTAATCCTTGACATATTTTTATTATTTCTGGGAATCTAACAACATGTATAAGTTAATTTCTTAAGGCATTGATATCACTCTTTTATATAAAGTACTAGCTGATCCCACAAAATTTGTTTTGCCATATACATATATTTAGCCCCTTAATCCCCCCCCTCCTTATAACTTAGGGGTATGAAAAATAGATGTTGGCCGATTCTCAGACCTACCCGATAAACACGAAATTTCATAAGAATCGGTTCAGCCGTTTCGGAGGAGTATGTTAACTAACATTGTGACACGAGGATTTTTTAAATAAGATAAATTTATCATTCTTTTACTAACATTTCATTCGTTCATAGCTGTCACTATTCAAAATATGTGTCAAAATTTTTATAAATTACCTTGTATAAAAAAATACATGTATAATAAATACAGAAATTTAGTTATCTGTCACAGACTTTCTTTAGCAGCTCAAATCAACTAACGGTTATCTTTAAGTTTACTGCCAAAACTGATAAGAACCAATAATTTTAGATCTATATAATAGAGAAACAGTATTTGGTTCTCACCTCCTTGTAAGTATTTTCATACTTTGATCATAAACAATAAACGTGCTTCATCCATCTCGTAGCTGCGGTAGTCTGCACTGACTGCCCGTACCTTTAGCACAGCATTAATAATTGCGCTTTTAAGAATATTGTTCCTTACCCGTTACCTAAAACTATGTAAATAGAACACTTAAAAAGAACTTGCAATATAAAGTCCAAACCAACAGCAGTAGTATAGTTCTCTAAAATTTTTAACTTTTCGTGGGTTTTTATATTCTATACTTCTCTATAACCGCACATAAATGCTATCCCGGTATAACGGTTTTTGTCCGGAAAACGGAGATGTGGTAGAGTATGCCCTGTAGAACTATGTCACAGATCGTCACATCCTCAAATTGTCGGCATTATTATTTTAGTCCCATACTGTACAATAAAATAAATAAGGAATTAAATATTTATCTCCTAACTTATCGTGTATGTAAATCTAAATTGACAAACTGGTTATTGAAATTAAATTAATATCAGGCAGAATAGCTTATATGTGAACAAAATAAAACTTATACACATATACAAACAAACAAACACACACACACAGATACACACACACACACACACACACACACACAGAGACACACACACACACATGCACACACACACATACACACAGATGTACACACACACAGAGAGAGAGACACAAACAGACAGAGACAGACAGAGACACAAACAGACAGAGACAGACAGACACACACACACATACACGCACACACACACAAACACACGCACGCACGCAAAAACACACGCACGCACGCACGTACGCAGATAAATATTTCGTACTTACACACAACACGTCTTTAAATTCCACATCACGCATCCCTTTTTTATTATCATTGTTTTATTATAATTATTTTAATATTGTTTGATCTTTTTTTCCTGGTGATCATTATGTTTGTGTTTATATTTTGTCACTTGTATTTGGTCATCTTTGTGATACGATGCTTTGTGAGGAGGGCGTTAATGACTGTGACACAGTTTAATAATGTAGTTACAAATCGTTTTTCCTATGTACCAAATATTAAATAAATATTATTATTATTATTCTTACAACTAAGTTTCCTTGTACATATCTTCATATTAAAATTAATTTAGACGTATTAAGACCGTATTTGCTTAAAACGAAAACTATCGCAACATATGATTTTAGTTATATAAATATAACTAATAATACTTCGTCAATTATATCTTATTAAGAAACTAAATATGGGAGTCAAGGTTAAACGTGTTTTGAATTTGTTTTCCTTGAATATACGATAAAGACTCAGTTGTGATCGTCTTCTCGATATAATGACACGACGTCTATACTACTATTCTGTGCGAAAATAAACAAAATGAGACAAGTGACTCCATTGTTGTTATTAGTAGCATTACTCGTACATTTAGTGAGTTCTAAGGACCTAGTTGTTGGCACGAGAGTCAATAATTTATTGATATCGACTGAGAAAGTTGTTGTTAAAGGTTATCCACTGATAAGACGAGATAAAGATTACACGTATACCGATCCTAAGCAGAGGAGTATAAAGGTAATATAGAAAATATATTTTATACTTGTTATATATCTTATTTGCTAATAAGATATGGTTAAAAAACTTAAAGTGTATAGTGTAAAACACATTATAAGTTTTTTTTTCTTTTTTTCAATGTTTTCATTTCAATCTTTTGTTTGTGTTCAATGTTTTAAAATATTACTTTTTATGAAAAACTAGATATTCATCGCAATTTGACCTAAAGTATAATTGAATAGCCGTCTGATTGTGTTACTGTTAGTCAAAAACACGTTACCAACATTCCGGTTCTTTAAACGACAACATAATAACATGTAATGTAGACTAGAGAGGTATCTATTTACAAAATCAGAGTTTATCATTAGGTATATTAATCCAAAACAATCTAAAATAATATTTATTAATTCATATAAAATCAGTTTTCTAGTACACTATACCAAATCACCATAAATATGATTGCATTATGCGAAAATTAAGTAATATACTACAAAATTTTTGTCTGACAACGTTATTCCAGGGTATCATCGCTCGTGATCTTAATCGGTCAGAGGCGGAAGTGACGGTCACCGATGGCGGCTTGGGTTCATCTCACGTCACATTACACTTGAAGAGCCCGAGAGGGGAAGGTCTCAACTATCTCATACTTATTTTCACTAATAATAGTTAATTTAATTATAGTAAATTATTTTCAGGGATATTGGTGTTAATTGTGACATTACAAATTAAATTAAACTAATGTTTTGTGACGTATTACTTTTGAATAACTGAATTTTTTTCTCTGTATGAGCCTATGGAACAGAATTTTGATAATCTATTAAATTCCAAAACTAATTTACAAAAAACTACACTAATCTTAAAAATAGTTAAATTCAGTCAACAGCATATTTCACAGTCACAGCAAGTATTGACCTCACTGTTTTATAATTTACAATTGTCTTACAAATTGTTTCCTTGACCTTTACTATGTATAAAATTGAATCAATATAATTTGAAAAGAAAATAACTACGTTGTTTATTATTCGCCCTCGATTTTTAAAATTTAGTATGATTATAAATATGTATTTAGCGACATAACTAACAAATCTATATAAATAAAAATGAAAGTTGCTAAGCGCATAACTCGAGAGCGGCTTGACCAATTCAGCTAATTTATTTTTTGTATGTTTTTTAAGGCCGACGGAAGGTATTAAAATAAAAATAAAAAATAACCAATTAATAAATTATTTTTGTGTTGGGTAGTTTATTCCCTAAAATAGTCTATAGACTACATAATATTTAAGTGTGATTTTTTTCTCAAATTTACGCGGGTAAAATCGCGGGGCTCAGTTAGTAATTAAATAGAACTAATATTACAGTTTCATTCATTTTCAACTCTGTATAAAGAAAGAATAAAAATGAATAAAGAAAAATAAAATAAATTATTAAATAAATGCATATTATTATGTAAATATATGTATGTCTCAATGTATTTATGTATGTGTATGTATATATGTATGTATGCATGAATATGTATGTATATGTGTCTTATATATTATATACTAAAATATTTACTTATTTATATGTTTTTTTTTTAAATAATTATGTAAGTCTATCATGTCGCAGTTTTTATCTATTTATTATTGATTTTTCCCCCTTAATTTGTGCTCATTTCTAACCGCTGCTACTGTATCGTGCCCAGTGCCATCTTGTATTGTATCTTTCTTTATATGTGTCTGTATTTCGGTGTACATTAAGAATAAATAAATAAATAAAATAAATAAATTGGATGATAATACAAATAGCACATGATAGGGAAACCTTAACGTAACATATTTATCAACTTGCAAAACGCAAACAACATTACTGCAAATAGACATCAGCGCAAAACCCCTCAAGCACAAATCAATTTTAGCGAATTGTCAGTGTGTAGTGTACACAGGGTGTTTAAACTGAGGGCGGCTAATGGAGACACACGCATTAAACCGAGCCGCGTGCACAACATTGACAGAGCAGGGGGCCTAATTAGTTTAGCCCGTGGCCAGGGCACCCCGGAGATGTCGCCCATGAATGTACAACTACTGAATGTGGCAAGTTACGGTCACGGCATGCTATATCAAGCAAAGTATTGACTTGACCTAACGATAATTGCATTTGCTCGCACACGAAAAAAAAACGACTTCAATTACATCGACTAAACATTAGATTTTGATTAAATTAAAAATCATCAAAATCGATACACCCAGTAAAAAGTTATACAACGTAGGTTGACGAAAAAATAGTCAAGTAAAAACGCATTATTAGATATAACTGGAAAAGTGGTTATCAGATCTCAAATAAATTTGAATGGGAACAAATGATACACACTTTCGATTAAGAAAATTTTTGTCGAAATCGGTCCACCCAGTCAAAAGTTCTGAACATACATAAAAATAAAAATAAAATAATAAAAAAATGCAGTCTAGTTGAGAACCTCCTCCCTTTTTGGAAGTCGGTTAAAAAAGCGTAGCAACGCGCGCAGGGTACGGCTGGTTATAAATATAATGTTATTTATTTGATATATTTTTTTCTTGTACTTTGTTTACAAAAGAATAAAATAATTGTATCACTTACATATTATATACATAATAATATCATTTTCACAAAAAAACTAATAAATTATTTTCATTATAACGTAATCTTTTGCAAATATTCCACATTTATCTAAAGGATTTTGTGTTCGATTGTAATATATATATATATATATTTATTTATTACCTGATAGGTTCAAAGACGCACTTCTTGTAAAGTATAAGTCTATGTGACGTCCAGCAGGGCGCCAGTCGCCTTTCACTATATATCCAGGGATCAAAAAGCAAGCGCTTATTACGTTTTCATAGAATTACCTTAATACTACTAATTTAATTTTACTCGTAGGTGGTTACTTCACGTATCCAATTTATTATGCTAATTGATGGTGTAATTAATTCGGCGTTTGTTATTACTTGTATGTAGCCGATACCACATTATCATTACAGAATAATTAATGCATGTTTAGTGCACGGTTTTATGACGGGAATGTCATGAGGATAAGTGGCGTTAGATATGAAAAATGTCATAAAAACTAAATTACCGTGGCCGGCTTCGACTAATTAACTAGGATTTTGTTTCATACGCGCCTAATTAATGAAAAGTTACGAAAGTATTATGTTAAGTAAAATATTCAATACTCGTGATATTTCAAATAAATGTTGGTTATGTTTCACTAATGACGATTTATGTGAAATAATATCTGTGAACGTGAAAAGCCCATGAATATCTGTTATAATTTTATCATCATTTACTATCTACATAAGAGCACTCCAAAATAAATATGATAAATTTTATTTCCGTATCATAAAATAGAAAATATTTCGTGAAACCACAAAAGTGTATGGGTTCAAATTCGGCACTAATGCCGGCTTTCCCAGACGCAGACGAATAAATAAAACATAGACATGACTCCGTAATGCACACTGCGAGTAACATGGATTACCGGAATATAGTTTAATGTAGAAGTGCCGTATCGTATACGTATCTTACCTCTTTTATTTTATTTAACAAATATATATACTACTGCATTATAAGGGTGGGTATAAAATTTAGGGTGTAGGTGGTATTGTGGGTATTAGTTTAGGCAATAGTAGGTAATAAGTTTAGATGCAATTCTATACATAAATATATAACCTGTAAGTTTTTTTCATTTATATATTTTTCATTTTTAAGTAAACAATATGTTCATCGATACATCTATACAAATAAATAAAATTGGGGTGTCAGTTTCTAATATTAAAACACACGACACATATACCAAAATAACATTTTTACATTTTTTTTCTGTCTGTCTGTTTGTTCCGGTTAATCTCTGAAACGGCTGGGCCGATTTTGACGGGACTTTAAAAACTTAGGCTACTTTTATCTTAGAAATTTATTTATTTTATAACTCTGCAAATTGAACAATAACTTTTTTTGTTAAAATCCACGTGGACGAAGTCTGCGGGCACAGCTAGCTGTACTCATAAAGAGAGGATTATGTATTGCACCTAATAGGCATTATAATATTAATTTATACTAATATACTTACTAATTGTCACATATGTACCTACATAATATATTAAAAATGTACTATAAAATTTTAAATTGAAACAATTCTCCAATATATTAAAATCCACAAGTCTGCATCTTGTAAAAGGATGTTAAAAGCTTACTTATCCGTGCTTACAGATTGATGTTGAAAAATGTTCGTTTCCCGTCAGACCGATTGACGTATAAAATAAAAATTTAACAGCAGTGAAAAATGTTACTAAGTTCATACATCCTTTCTTATATTTAAAAGTTTGGAGAAAAATCAATTCGATGCCATAACAGCCTGTACTAATATTACGTATAAACGTAAATCGGATGTATTTTTTATTCAAACATCTGAATCTATTGGTCCGATTTTAATATTCTTGTATTATAATAATTATAATCCCTATGTAACTTGTAGGATACAATAAGTGTCATGACAAAACCTGATGAGGTTCTTCGGCACAAATTATGCAAAACATATATTTATGAAGCGGGAGAAACGTAATGCATCAAGCATTAGCCTTTTTTCTTGTACACATGTACACAAGTACGACATATCCATATGCATGAATTTACTTTTAAGTTTTGAACAAACAAACACTGTCTGGTTATGTTTAATAAAGCACCAGTTTTAAAATTTTGAGACTGAATTATGAACAGCTGTACATATGTTAAACGATGTTTTGATTTTAAATATTTTAAAGAACAGACAAAATACAAACAAAACTTTTTGGATGTTACCTATACTTAATTTGTTGCTGCTGATTATTATTGTTAATAAAATATATAAAAATAAAAGTAAAAATGTAAATATATTTTGTAATATTTGATTGCTATGATTAAACTCACGAAAGCGCTATATGATGATGATACGTGAACTGATTTTATGTGCTTAGCTAATAAATTGTACAACTAGTGTAAAAAGCTCATCTTACGATGTATATGTGCGGCTGAACCGTACACTTTTTATATTATTATAAACTTTGTCAATCTATACAAATTAATAAAAATTAATGATATTTTGATATACAACATATGATAAAAGAACTTACTAGAACAAACTAGGGCAACAAATTGACATTTAGTTCCTAACAAAAGACTAATAAAATGCACATAACGTAATTCATGCGCAGTATCCTACAAAATTTACGACCACGCCAGTTTTACAGTCGCTTGCATATTTTTGAAGACTTTTTAAAATTACGATGTTCTGCACCAATATTTTATAAAACTCCCTAGTGTTTACTAAAAAAACGTATATGAATATCGTTTGGGAGATCAGTATCAAGAATAATATAAACAAATGAAATGAAACCTCCACGGTGTTATTGTAAGCTATGCAACTCGCGCTGGCGCGCTTTTCATATTTGTGTTTGTATCGGTTTCTGAAAACTTCGCTCGCAAAGAGCGATATAAAAGACCAAAGATCCATACTGAGAAAGCTACTCTCAAAGAGCTAAACTACTATATCTATATGTATATTATAAACTTCAAAAGATTATTTTTGGTTTGAAACAATTTAAAATATCGATCGGCATCACCCTAATATCGTTTTAATACGTAATCAAAACAAAGCACTACAGAAATGTATTTAAGATAACGTTTTAATTATTACACCTACCTATTATTTTGCCCTTAGTTAATCAAGCTATTTTAGCTCAATCTAATAATAATTTAATGCTATTATATTTTTATTTTTAATAAAATATGTAATACTATACTGGAATTCCTAAAGCAGTCAAGTAGAGGTACTATTATTTTCGTCCAATAGTTACATCGTAACGTCGATGAGAAACGATCAGGTTTGAAATAAATACCAGCATTAATTATATCGTTTTCCCTTAAATTGTAGGGGAAAACGTATTAATTTAGCTACTTTTAACGACATGTAATCACGAATGTCGTGGAAACAGTTTAATTTAATTTGCTACGCAAAGTAACAGTATTAACCTAAAGAGCTTTGTTATAACCCTTTTTGTAAGATAAGCCTTCCTTGTATTTTGACGCAATTTCCTTAATCCCACTCCATTCATTAGATGAAACAACATCGTTATTAGAATGTAGGTGAAATTGTTGTTTTACTTAACAAAAGAAAAATTGGACGAAATAAAAACTTCTGCGGGGAAAACTTTTCCTATAACACCATTCGATTTCTACTCCAAGAAAATGAGAATAGGGGGATGTTACGCTAAATTTGATTTTGATACCTCTCATCAAAAACTCATTTCGTAACAAAAAAAGTACGAAGAAAATTTCTAATTCGGTCCAATCTAAATCTAATTATACCTAACCGAGGGTTAGCCACACGAAAAGCGAGAACTTAAACATAAACCAAATACCGGTCACGATGATTAAGGTAAAATTTGTAAGAAAGAAATATACTTTCGAAAAATGAGAAACGTAGTTACAATAATACATGCTTTATATCTTGTCTTTGTATTAAATAGTTAAGAATACTAAAAATAGTTTTCTTATTCAAGAAGAAAACAAAGTTGTAAAATAAACTGAATAGAAATTTAATTTCATGTTTCGAGAGAGATTTTCAGAGATGTGGCGAGAGAGTTACGCGGGGATTAATTTAGAATCATAGTTGCAGAGCGAGCAAATGAAGATAATTTTATGATTTTCAATTCTATTTCACAAAACCGCTAATAAAGTTGAGATTGAAAAGCATTTTTATTTGAAAAATAAATATTGCTCTGAAACTTTTCGAAGATAACAAAATCCTCCAATCAATTATAAATGTATAAAGTTCATTAATTCAAAACTGTATATACTCTTAAATTTATGAATTTAAACATACAAAACGGGAGCAAGAAATCTTGTTACTTCATCTTGATACATTTCTCACATCTTAGAAATAATATATTCGTCGACTAAATCCTACAAGTGTGCAATTATTCCCGTGGCAGCAAAAGCTCTACTTTGAACTTAAACTTTCGTACTTTTCCTCCTAGAGTTTATTACTAGACTAATATTTATTTAGTTTTGAAAAAATAACAGAAATATATAGAAACTACTGGATATATAAAGTATTTTGTCAATATTTCGTATTATTTAAACAATATTGTTACCGAAATTTTGCAGTATCAAAACATCATCGTAAGGTATTTTTTTATTAGTTATAAGGATTAGCAAATTAATATTTATAAATAACGTACCCACTTTAAAAAAAAATTAAAACCAAATAAATACATAAATTAGACGATGTTAAAAAGATTTCTTTAAAACATAACTCGCTAGTTAGCACTGACAGACAAAGCGAAACTTCTTAATAAATAATTTAGGTTCGATTTGTTTTGTTTAGAATAGAGAGGCGTTTGTTTTGCCTGATTTATGTATCTTTAATTGGAAACATTTACACAGAAAATAAAGTGATGTCATGCGGCTACGGACTTCGCCAACATAATTAAGCGGTCTTTGGAAATTGCATTCATTTAAAATAGAATGCTTTATTCTCTTACATTATTCATCCCATAAAAAGGAACAGATTTTTTCAATTAAATTACATTTAAATTCGTATATTTTTTATGGTTTTCAAAATGTTTAAGTTAGTTTGTTATCTCTATATCTGTCCAGAGCTAAGGTGTTCTAATAAAAATGTTAAAGTTATATAAATTATTCGCCTGTATCGTGTACATACAATAAATACGAATTACCATTATACTATTTATATATAAGTCAAATGTAAAATAAAGCCGCTAAATGTTTATATCTGTACTAATATTATAGAGGTAAAGTTTCTAACTTTGTTTGTTTGTAGGGGTAATCTTCGGAAATACTGATCCGATCATTAAAATTCTGAAGACACACTATTCAGAAGTGATATAGGCTATATTTAATTATTATTGAACAAAAAAAATCAGTGAAAACTAATAGTATATGTAAATTAAGTCGAAGAAATACGAGCGAGATGAAAACTTTACTATATATTTGCATCACAAAAATAATTAACGGCCAACGAAGTGGGAACAGATCGGTTAGTGAGTAATATAACAAAAGAAAATTTAAAAAAAAATATCAATTTACTTGCAAACAATCGTAACGACTGCCTGACGGCAACGCCTGCAACGCCAAGAGCCGCACTAACACAATACCGATCTCAAAGTAGCTTTCGAATAGAAAAAGGCGACTGCATGCCAAATACCAAACGATTATATTCTTTTATAAATAAAAAACTTAAATAAGTGTTCTCTTCGTTGTTCGATATCTTAAAGTTAACAAAATAGCTTTTTGTTTGTATGAGTCTTATTTGCTGTACTTTTTCCAAAATTATCAAGTTATAATTCAAATTTTAAATACCTAGTAGTAGTATATCGTAGTATCACACCTAATTAATTACTATCTTATTATAACAATGAGTTTTGTGTTTGGGAAGGGCACGATTTTAATGCAAGCAGCACAGTAACGTCCGGCCGTCGTTACATAATTAATAAAGTTCCCCAGTTAATGGGAAATAAAAAAAAAACAATTACTAAAGTGATTTATTACTGTTATCGATGGTCGTTGCCCTCAGTTTTTTTTAACTGGCGATAAGCGAAGTAATAGAGGAAGCTTGAAGTAAATTTACTACTGGTCAGAATTTTTTCAATAATCCTCTTTGTAGCTCAAAAAACCGAAACCTTTTAATTATAACACAAAAACGTTTTTGTTTTTATGTCCATACGTGATAAAAAAATTAAGTGTTATCATATAAAATATGTTTATGAGAGTGAATTAATTTTATCTTTTAGGAACCAGATAAAATTTGATAAAATAATAAGAAACGAAATAAAAAGTTCAAAATTAATTAAACTTTCAAAATGTTATATATTTTTTGCGAAATTTATTTTTTTTGGATTATCGAAACGAATACGTTTTGAATGTTTATTACTTTTTTTATAATGAAACTATTTTGAAATTTCTTACTTGGCTATTTTTAATATGTGTGTGTATCATATATCATTCATTCATCATCCATCATCATATTATTATTGTATTAGTGCATCAATTTTAATATTTTTATTTTTGATAAAAAAATATATAATTGTAACATACATTTTGTAAGAAAATTAGAAAAATATATCTATCGATATATCTAAATACACATTTACTTCCGACATCTTTACTTTAGAAAAACTAAGTATCTATACTTTAAAAATATTAGTAGCAGAAAATCTGTCAAAATTAAGTTTTTGTTACTAACCACGCGATTTCCACATTTCTTCCAATCGGTTGCCATATTTGCCGACATATATATTTAACAAGCCAAATTATGGCGTGTTCACTAGAACAATTTTTAAAAAATTAAAAAATTATCGTCTTGGGTAGTATATTTAGTTATCTACTAATTAACTTAAATCGTATAGCTATAGAAAGAACTAAGATTAGACAGAGATTTTAACCAATAAAAAAACTAAAGCTCTAATTCTATAATATTAGAAAAAAAGAGTGTCTAGGTACACACTATTTATACTGCACTATTTTTACTGCACGTAAGAAGTTATATTTCATTGAGTAGCTAACTTCACGTTGCTAACTTTTTCTTCATTGACTAGCTAACTTCAGTGTGTCGGTTTTTTGTGACGGTGTGCGCGCGCACCGTAAAAATTTACTCTCATAATTTTTCCCTGAAGCGCCAAAAGAAGTGTAACTTCAATAAAGACTCGGCAAGGAATTTTACAGTCTATATGCAGTGAGTGCTTTAAATCGCCTAAGCAGCGCCTCAGTCCTCAATCGCGCCATAAAACTTCAACGAACCGCCTCCGATGACGCACAGACAGCTTTATGACCGGGATGATGTGAATGCGTTTATAAAACTAAGCGCCTTTCTGAATACTGTCATCATGCCGTTAGAAACTTTACATTTTTTATAATCGAATAAAATTGTGTCTAAAATAATGTGGGGGTTTGTTGCACCATTAAGTGGAATGTGAGTGTACACTTTAAATATTATGAGTATATAGTATACTAGCTGCCCGGACAGACTTCGTTCTGTCAAAAGTTAATAGTAAAAAAAAATTTGAGCCTTAAGGAACACACAAAAAAATAGCCGAATTAGTCCAGCCATTCTCGAGTTATGCGCTTAGCAACATTCATTTTTATTTATATAGGTATACCTTTAAATTTTTCGTTTTTTAATTTATCTTAAAATAGTTTTGTTTATCAATATAAATAATAATATAGTAATTTTAACATCAAAAGGTATGTTATAAAAAGTTATTTTAATACTACAACTTAGTTTTTCTTTCTACATACCTACATTAACACAAGTACCTACTAAGTGTAAAACTCGAGTCATTTGCGCAACAAACGCGTAAAAGTCGAAAGCAGTCAATACTAGAGATAACTTGATGTCACTTAGCTTAAAAGCAAGTTGATAAATCTGTTTTACATTCAATCAAGTTGTTTTTTAGTTTATTAAGAGAAGCAGGATCGCACGGCTATCGGCGTCAATGTTATAAGTTTAACACTTGTAGTCATCACCTTTTACTAAATGCTATTTATTGACATCAAATAGTAATAGAAAAGTAAAACTAAAGATTGAGAGAAATAAAAGATTAAGAAGTATTTTTTTCTATTTAGAAATAGAGCATTGAGAGATTTAGAGTTGCATTGACATTATATATATATATATATATACGTTATACAGGATTTTTTTTCACGCGAAACATGATCACACGAACCCACGAAACCACGAAACCCCTATTTGAAAGAAAAGACCTTATTTCAACATATACATATGCATATATCAAACAAAAAACTTAAATTTCAATTTTTCACGGTTTTCAAAACAAAACATCATTATACATAATTACCATGAACGGGAAAACAAACGAATTCATCATCCAAGCGAGGTTTTATTTTAGAAACGAACAGACAAAGACCATTAGGTCGCTGATAGTGCAAGTTCATGCAGGTATTGTTCAAAGAGGATGATCGAACAGTCTCAACTATAGACCATTACAACCCCATTGTTGGTTAGAAAATTAAAATGCAGCATTGTTTGCTAGTACGCCATTATTATTGTTGTTATTTCTCATTTACGAGCGGTAAATATTCCGCTTGTACTACGACACATAGCTTAAATTAAAAAAAGCTTGGGCGTATTGAGAATTAAAATGTAGGAATTATGGTTGCAAATAATTTCAACACGAGTAAAATAGTGGGAATCTATCTATTTAGTTAATATAGTCCATTAAGTTTCTTATTTTTAAATTAAATAGATTTTTAGTCATGATAATTTTTGTTTCGAAACTTATTCAAAAATTATTAATTTTTTAGTGTTTAATGTTGTATTTATTTATTGCAACATCCAGGTAAATAATAGTATTGCAGTACAAGGTACTTACCTACGTTTTTTATTAGTGTTAGAGGAGGTCTAATATTACACTAATTTGGATTGTTTTCTGTGAAAAATTAAGTCATGACCTTAAACGAAGTTATAAGAAGCGCTCTCCCCCATCGACCCTTGCAAAAGTTTAAATTGCTCGCTTCTTTTTTCACTATCTCCCAAATGCACTCACTTTTTCCTATTTAAACTTTTTCGTTTCATTTTAAGCCGTTTCGGACTTGTAGGTACAAGTTTCTTGAGGTTACATATTAAAAATACTATAATAACACAGCGGGAAACTGAAACTGCGAGAACTCGAACGCTTCCTTTCAAATTATTCAAACAAATGATACTTCTTAATGTTGATTTTTTTAAGTTATTGTTTCATTGTTAATTTTATTTATTAAAATAAACGAATTTAAAAATTTGTTTTGTTAGAAATTCTCGTGCTACAGCGGCAAAGTTTTTTTTGTGATGTGACTGTTTTAGTAATAATTAAAACGAATTCATAAAAGAAGTGATAAACGTAAGTTAAACAAATTTTCCATTTAATTAATTTACCTAAATTATCACTTCATATTGAATACAAATATATAACTATATATAATTACATACCTGTAATAAAATACATATACATCACCATTAATCAAAATAAATTAGAAATCGTAACTGACTAGCGTTGATCGAACGACAATTTAGTTTGCTCGCACAATCTCTCGAGTAAGGGCACTTGAATTAAGCGCTCACGGATCGAAAGCATTGAGGTTGAGAGACCCCGAACCGTTAATCTCCTTGTAACTGTAAATACTGCGCTATTTTAAAGGCAAATTATTCAGATATTTGTTCAAGATGCGCTCTCATAGTCTGCGCTGTTGCTGCAACATAGGGTCAAGATCGCGTAGGTCACAGTCATGTTCTTTAAGATTTGCTTTATATTGAAGAAGCGACACGTAACGATGTGAATGATGTTGAAGATTTAAGAATAACTTACAAGGTATAAGTTGACTCAAAATATGCCTGTAACATCCTATAAATAAATGGCGTTCAGGTAATTTAAATAACTCGAAGTCGTAAAGAGTAATAGAAAAAATTATAATTAAGCCTATAATATTTGTATAGAATAAATTTAATTTTATACTTTAGTCACGTATACCCAGTGGTTCTTATACGTATTCGTAGAAAATAATAAAAAATACCCTGTTGATATTATTGGAACCTATAAGAGGATATAAGGATTAGCGATATATATTACGATATGTTAGCTTTTCGATTCGCACCGATATATCATATTATACTATTAAAATATCGTATCGACGTATCGCATCAAACTATGACAATATTTTGTTTATAAATAAATTTATCTTGATCACATTACTAAACTGCACCGACCCCTATCATTTAAATGGAATGATCAGTAATACTAGACATTGTTATTATAATTATTGTCACGTAACTAAACATGAAACAGAGAACTCCACAAGTCAACTTATATTTACAATTTATCGGTATTATTAAATTGGAGATCTTTACAAAATTGTATGTACCGAAAAAGCTTTCATCATTACAGCCTATACAGTCCACTGCTGGACATAGGCCTCCACAAGTTTACGCCAAAAATAACGTGAACTCGTGTGTGTTGCCCATAGTCACCACGCTGGTCAGGCGGATTGGTGACCGCAGGGCTGGCTTTGTCGCACCGAAGACGCTGCTGCCCGTCTTCGGCCTGTGTATTTCAAAGCCAGCAGTTGGATGGTTATCCCGCCACCGGTCGGCTTTTTAAGTTCCAAGGTGGTAGCGGAACTGTGTTATCCCT
This sequence comes from Melitaea cinxia, assembly GCF_905220565.1. NCBI lineage: Eukaryota > Metazoa > Arthropoda > Insecta > Lepidoptera > Nymphalidae > Melitaea > Melitaea cinxia. The sequence continues at coordinate 10,126,647 of NC_059404.1, forward strand.
TAGTCGTCTCTTACGACACCCACGGGAGGAGAGGGGGTGGTTATATTCTTTAGTACCGTAGTCAAATACAAAAAAAGCTTTATTTAAATTTAAAACTCGAATTTAAAGTTCGTGTTTTTTTGTATATAACTAGGTCGCCAAACAAGGGTACGGCTCACCTGGTGGTAAGCGATTACCGTAGTTTATAGACGCCTGCAACACCAGAAGCATCGCAAGCGCGTTGTCGACCTAATCCCCAATCCCCCCCTCCCCCCAGGAGCTCCAGTCACCTTACTCACCAACAGAAACACGATACTGCTTAAAAACAGTATTATTTAGCTGCGGTCTTCTGTAAGGTCGAGGTACTACCCCAGTCGGGTTGCTCCATATTTCGAGCAGGAAATTCCTGCTATGCCCTACCTCAGTATCTAACAGAGTAATACCGATTTGCGTTTTATTATGACACTACTAATTAAGTCTACTAAGTCAACTGTTTGAAATTATTTTGTGGAAGCGGGTAATGGTGGAAAGTGTAAACAGCGCAACGTATTCGTAAAAACAAAAAAAAACTACCAATATTTTGAATTTGACTATATTTTAAACTTCCGACAAAGGCAGAAATGTGAGATTATGTCCTAATTTTTTTTATTCAATAATGTTTGCTTCCTTATCTAAAGCATACATTTTTTATTAACAAAGATCACGACCCTTGAATATTACCCCGTATGTTAAAGGTGGACCAAAATTTACATAAGTTTGGACCACCTATCACACGGAACACCATGCTTTAGGAAATATTCCATAAACTATTTAGAGAAATAAATACTATATTTTATGTATATTACGCTATAAGTCTCTCTAGTTCTAGATTCATTTTAAAAATGATTTTTTAATGGATGATTTTATCTCAGAAATGGTTTCAATAGAAAAACAAAAAAAAACAGACTTCTTGTTTCGTCTTGTGGATATATACATTTTTTTTTAGGTAATTAAATGTCAAATCCCTTGTTCTTTTTTACTAACTTAGTGTTTATCTAAATGATCACTAAGCAAAGCGCTAAGACAGTGAACTAAAATATCGTATGTATGTATAGATATTATCGATATAAAAGGATTCGATATTATCGCGCATCAATACAAACGCATGGCGATACATGAAATACATAATTGTACAAATAACGAGCGTAATATATTTCGTGCTAACTACTACAGATTTTTAATTAGATAGTTAATATATTTTTTTCTTAAGCTTTGAACTGCTTAAAATAAAGAATTAAGCTTAAGCATTTAATTAGATGTATAAGAAAATAAAATAAAAACAAAACTGGTGTGCGACCGCGCATAAGATGGCTTAATTATGCACGCACGTTCCGATGTGAAGGTTAAAGTCAATTGTTTTAAACAAACACACAGACAAAAATAAATTATATGCCTTTTTAATTTTATTTTTTTGTGATCATAACGAAGCAATCATAAGCAACCTATTTATTAACCGACTTCCAAAAAAGAATAGGTTTTCAATTCCTATTTTTTTTATGTTTGGTTACCTTAGAACTTTTTTTTTTGAACCGATTTCGATGATCGAAAGTAGATGCTTATTTTGAGTATCATATAAATTTGATTGAGATTTGATAACTACATTTTGAGTAATATTTGATAACGCGTATTTACTTGACTATTTTTTCATCTACTTACGTAGTGTTACTTGTCAGTGTAATTGAAGTCGGTTTTTTCTTCGTTATTGAACAAACACAATTATCTCGTGTTCGTTTTGTTATCGAAACAATAATAAAATAAACAAAAGTAGTTAGCAATATTGTATTTGCTTTGAGTTTAAATTTATCATTTTTATTAACATATTAAACGGAAGCTTAATTAATTGGTCTGACACAAAAAAACGGACACAAAAAAGCCATATGCATAAAGAATTCCCCCGGGTACATTAAATACGTTTCAATGTAAACACAGCATTGTTTTGTATCGAGTCACATTTCGCTACAGCTACCTCTGGGCATCAGAACTCGTCGCCATGGCAACGCCCCTGCGGTAAAGCCTAGTATCCCGAATTGTTTGAAAATTTCTCCAAACCCGTCCGGTATTTAATCCGAATTAAAACAATAAAATAACTCAATACAAGTGTTTCGAAAGCCCGGTTATGGGTCCCGTTAAAATACTTTCCGTGTATGACAATGCAATTGTTTTTATGTTATCCCGTTGTATCACGTGAAAATATTTTTATATCTAAAGCGTGTTGGCGCCGCGTATGTAAAATAATAAACTGCATTGAATACTTACGATCGTTGATAAAATACTAAGAATTAAAAATAAACTACTATCTATAACCTTACTTTATTTTTATATCTATGCAATGAATTTATTCATACCCATGGTATTAAATGTATTTTTGTCTTAAAAACTCAAATGTATATTTCAAATAAATTTACAGTTTAATGACTAAAGTATATTAAAAATAAAACTATTATTATGTGATATCTCTCTGTCTAATGTTACGGTTCATTTCCAAAAATTACTTCCTTTCAATTAAAACTAACGCGATCCCCTTTCGTCGAAACCTTTTAATCTTAATACAGAACCTAAGCATCGCTATCATCAGGACACCAGTAACATTAAAGCAGTATAGAACTAGGGTCGGTAATTGCTCGTTAAGCTCCATGGACCATGCAGCCACAGTGTTAAGCTGCGTCTGTACCATACGAGTAACAATTTTTAATCACACACGTAACAGACAAAACTTCCATTTTTATTAATACTATTATTCGTACTATTGTTATACTATTTTAGTATCGTTTATATTTATTGGAGCTTTCTGGCAAATGTATATAAATATAAAAAATTTATTTAATCATATCAAAAATGGCAACGTAGAACTTACCCAATATTATAAAATCGGAAACAATAATACTCAAATTATTTTATTGTACCACTTTAAAAACGATCGTTTACGATTATGTCTACTAATATAGTTCTGTTATTGGTTTTATTACGTTGGTTCTCGCCTTGTATGATCCATGCACATATCGAGGGGACGAAATGTACTCGAAACAACTGCACGGTACGAGGATACTACGGGTGTAGTACATCAGGACGATTGTTATTGATATGTCGATTCCAATGCCACTTGCCACGAGAACTCGAATTCGAGTCCGAATGAAATCGATTCGATTTAAGTGAACTATTTACTCGAAATTGAACGGGAATTGATCAAACACATTGGTCAAGGGTTTATAAAAGAGTTCGCATTTTTTGTATCGAGATAGAGTAGAAAGTTGTGTATTTAATTAATGCATACCATTATATTTTTGATAAAGTTTTCAATAATTTTTTTGTATTTTACGTCTTTAATAAAAATATAAATATAGTACAAGCTTACACACATACACATTGCTTACAAAATGAGAGCTGACCATTAGATATGCAGTGGACACATTGGCTCACTCTTATGAGGGTTTTGTTACTCAGTTTAATTAATAATAACTTGATACAGTAGCAAATGCAACTTAATTCACATTACCAATTCAACATGACATGTAAAACCTTTGATCGCTTAGATGTAATAAATATTGATATATTCTATTTTTTTGAAACAATCTTATTTAGTAAAAAAATAAAAGTAAATACCTTTTTGCATGTAAGATATCAATTAAGTTAGCATAATTTTGGTCGGTGGACTCACGTCTGCATTAAAGATACTAAGAATAATTAGTTCTCTTAATGTAAGCTGCAGTAGTGTACCAAGTAAACGATCACTAACAAAACTAAAAATTGAAATAACAAAAGCACGGACATTATAAGCCTGTGGACATAACTTTATATAAAAAAAATAATTAACGATACCATATTGCTAAAATTATTGAAACCTGACAATATATTGAATATTTTTACGAAGAATTAGTGGAGGTACAAAATTACGAAAAAACTAAATAAAATAATCGAGCATCTGTATAAAAGACAACAACACGATAGGGAGGCCTGTGTCTAGAAAAAAAAAGGTCTACCCTATTAGTATTATAGTAACATTATTTGTATTTACTATGAATAAAAACCTTGCGCGCCGGCGACACACTCTCTCTAACAAAACAAAAGGACTAATAACATTGTTTTTCACGAAGCTCTCATTGGGTAATCCTAAGTCCCACAAAATTTTCCTGTGAACTACAGAGTAACACGTTTTTTACTCTGAATTGAATTATTCTAGACTAAACTCTTTGTAATTAAAAATTACTTTCTGTTATTAAGTTCGATTAGCTATAAAAGCGTGGTCTTTTAGTTTTTTTTTAGTATAATTTATTTAAACATTATTTCTAAGCAATGTTGTCATAATATATAATATCAAATGTACAATTAACACTTGGAACTCTATATGTATTTTTTCTAGGTTTAGAAATTAAATATACCCTAGACACCCGCACCAAAACCTGCATAGGTATAAGCGACTTTATTAAGCGACTATACGCCATTCTTGGCGTGAACTTGTGGAGGCCTATGTCCAGAGTGGACTGCGATAGGCTGAAATGATAATAATTAGTGATGATAACTTACATATTTTACTACAATCTCTGTTACTATGGCACAAAATTATCATCTGATGAAACTTTTGCGATAAAATTTAATAAGCTCAAAGAAGTTCTCAACATTCAAATTGTTTCAGACAAAATTATGATAGAAATTCCTGCACATTCAACTAGAATAACATTTTACTTAAACAATAAACAACTTCATTTAGGCTTCCAGGCTTTTATGGCTCACGAATACGGTAACGATTTGTGTGTCAAAGCCCTAAACGCTGAGAAACTTGAAGTTTGCATAAGAGCGAGGCATTGCTTCAATAATGCAGTGCTTGACTTGAGAGTCTCAAGGGCCCTCTGGCACAGCTGTTGCTGCCTACAGAGTACAGCTGCGCCTCGTCACAGATTAAAAAGAAATACACGCGATCATTGTGCAAACAAATGTCTGCGATACTGTTTAGATGGGACCAAAAAAATACTTGCTTTGCTCTTATGTAAACCTTGTGGTTTGTATTTTTTCACTTGCTTTATAACTGTTTAATATAATAGAACCCTCATAAATTAAAATACTATAGAAATGTATAAATTTATAAACAAATGCTTTTTGAGAATGTTTTTAAAGAATGTTCTAGCAAAAATTACGCAAAAATAAATAATCATTCGTTATTTTTAGACATGAGTTAAAAAACGAAGTCGGTTGGAAGTAGGTCCGACAATGTCGCGCCATACGACCGACACGCGAGCCGCGGAATGGATAATGTCAACGAACAAATAGACAAAACAAGCATTGTATCTATGCATAATGGTTGTGGGACTTGTCCAAACGTCCAAAGTGCCTGTTTTTATACATTTGGAATTTTGAAAACAATGTTGACCGTGCTAACAGTTGACACCTGCTGGACAACCAGACGGGGCGCTAATATCATTCAGTGATAATTTTTCTTTTAACTTGAAACTTGAACCAACTGAATCTAACCGGTTTTACAAGAAAGGCCAGGAATCGTAAAACAAAACTTAAATTTTGATATGAGACTACAAGTATCCTGTGTATCTATAATGAATTAGACATTTATAAAAAGTCCTGCATTAAAGCAATGTCACATAAGTGACCTATAAGTATACTAATTAATAAACAAGAAAGAGGAACGAAAATATTATAACGACGTGAAGAATGAACAAAAAGTACGATACTTGATGAATATATCATTCCTAACATTGCTCAAAACGATGTATATTGACCGACGAATTATTTTATGAGCAGCTTATTCACCCTCAAAAATGATTTATTATAGCATAGTGGAAACAATTTATTATCCTGAATAATATCTTCCAGAACACTCGATCTAGTCCAGTTTCAGAGTCTATTTTAACATCAAAGTTCTATGAGATTTCACACCGAAACCGTCAATGAATTACTTGGGATTAGACTAAAAGTTATGACGTAGTCCTGCGGTAGGTCGTACAGAACGTTCCGTGAACCGCTAATCCGAAACATGTGCGACAAAAAAATTGACAGAGATAAGGGACGATTTCCAGAACTTGCAACGTGAACTAAAAAAAGACCATAGGATCAGCGCACGGATTGACAATGACAACCGCTTAAGAGCCGACTTTATTTATTTGTACAAGTATTTCCTTTTAGCGACGTTGCCGTGAGAGACGAAACAAGGATCTTTAAGATAAGTGTTATTCGACCGAGGCGAGCTATATTACGGTAATAACTTTAGAGCCAACGAGCGCGACTATTACGAGTACGAGGACAATGAATTAAATTAAAAATATATGTCTACGCTTTCGTGCCCATATCTTTTACAAAATTACACCTATTCTATATAATATCTTATACAATTATGTTCATTTTCATTATTTGTGTATCGTGTAAGCTAATTTCTAATATAAGTTAATGCGTAAAAAAATCTCTTAGAATGCCGACTCCATTACAACCCATTTATTGTTTGTCGAAATATGCGCAAAAACAGACGCAAAGAAGGACAGAGAAAAGATTTTGAAAGTATATTTTTTAGTCCTTATAGAAATGCCTTTGGTACCTACTGTTATTACTTTACTTTTTTATAGACCTACGTCTTAATCCATCAATGTTTCAATCAATCTCATTTAGTCTAATAAATCTTTACAAAAAGACATAAGTATGTGTTCCAATCAGAGATAACTAATATTACCTTTATCAATTTAATTCTGATAACATAAACATAAGCGTTTGTAATATTTACATAGCCATATTTTATACGTATAGCGTGGCAACCCTTTTATGACGATGAACTAAATAAAAAAGTCATTATTATTAAAAATTAGATATACGACGTACGTATCCGATTTCAGTACTGTTTTGCATGTATTTTGTTCGACGCTGTAATTTAATGAGGCAAGATTCATAGTTCAACGGCCGCATAAAGCGTAATAGTTTTCGAATCGAGGAGGGCACCACAAAACTATCGAATGTGTAATTGAGTCGTCGTGAGTCACTCGGGCGGGCGCACATCTGCCGCGTAACGCAATGGCATGGCGCTTCACGGTATCATACTAGCTTCAAAAAAGTAATTAATCTTCAAAGATTTGTTATATATATATATATATATATATATATATATATATATATATATATATATATATATATATTTCTTTTTTCCTTTATACTCAACAAAGACTTGTTTACTTTAAGTTATTATAAATAAACCTTTTTTTAACAATACGTGATATGAAAAAAACATGAAATCATGTTAGTCACTTATTATATTAAACTTTACTCCAAAGTTTAAAGCTACATTACCGAAAATTATAGAATAACTAAGGATTTAAATAATGAAAAGGCGCTGATTTCTTACTGACAACCACCCCTATTATGAAGGAAAAATAAAAATATTGTATGAAATATTTATACATACCTATTCTACGATATATCTATTAATAACGAGAATACAACAATTGATACTCAAAAAAGCATTATTTTTAACATAATAAAACAAATGAAATTTCACATTATTAATTACCCACATCTTATAAATAGTAACTTATTTTAATATTTTAGCCAACTACATACATTGCTGCTTGAACACCTACTTACTCCCTTTGGTATGTTCAGTTCCGGTACTTTTTGTTTAGCCCCTCGGCGACCTCGCCGGTGTATTATTTAGCGAAAACTAAGGGACTTATTTAATGGACTACGTTCTACAAAAGTAGGGGAGTAAAAGATTAGATTTCTTATCGAACAAAAAAATCTAGTCACGGAGAGTATGCGGACAATTAAGTATGAACAAATTGTACCTATTGATTAACGACACACAATGCGTGAGTTCTTATAGGGTTGGGTAATTACTTCTTTTTAACATAACCTGTTATTTTTAATGTAAGCTGCATCGATTTTGAAGTAGCTTTTCTCATGATATAGGTACACATCAGACTGTTCATAGTTAACCTTACGAGTATATAAATAACTTCGCAAAATTTAATTAGGAAATAAAGACTTTGTTAACACCTCGTTAATATTTCAAAACACCAGGTAATATTTTCCATCTAAATAGCTTTGAACAATATAGGTAAATAACAAGAATACATTGTACAAAAATAACCTATAGTTACTTAGTTTTCAACACCATTAACACAATTGAATTAGTTTAAACTAACAATGTAATTAAAACTAATTAAACATCTTCAAATTTACAAATGATGCTATCATTTCTCAGACCCACATACTCGAAAAAGATCCATCAAAATAAATGCAAACCACAGAAATTCAATCCATTATAATTCGTTGCGTTAGAATTTACGCCATGCGGGTTATGGGAGTGGTTATTATGATCATTATACGCCTACACCGTTGTTCTTACTCAGAACCTATAAAACTATGCGTAATAAACTAATCGCCACTATGAGTGATATGGTAATCTGGCGATTATAGTTAATGAATCAAGATGAACTTATTGTTAAAAAGTGCGTTTAATTGTTGTACAAATATTATATGTACTTAATAAATAATAGGATGTGTATCATTGAATGTAGTAGCTTATAGGCAATCCTTATTTCTCGTAAAGAAAGTAATTATATATGGATTATATATATTACTATAAGCCTAGAAACAGCACAAATTTTCTGGAGTAAAAAAATTATGTAATCCACTTCTGCTTATTCTATTGTATTTACTTACCTGGTGTTCCCTGAACACATACGACTGTCAACATTGAGATTTAGATTTAGATAGTAAAAAAGACTTTGTGTACAATATAGGTCTTTTTTTAGTCATGTATACAGCATCTGTCATAGCATTAAAACACGATCGTTGTCACATTACAAAAAAAAAATGTCCAAAAAATACACAAACAATTCTTATGACAAAACAGCTATGGCGTGTCACAGAAAATAATGAACTGGAATGCATTGTATCCCTCTATGACATTGATATAGGTGTAAAATATACACCTTATAGTGTCAATGTTATTTATGTACCTTATAAACTTAGGGGTAAGGATGATAATAAAACTAAGAATTTTGTTAAATGCAGTCCCAAAGGAATAAATTATAGTTTCTGATAAATATCTTTTAGCCGGTCTACCCGCAGATTTGTCCCCTCGGAGCAACAATGGCAAAATAAATGCCGCTGAAGAGTGATAATCAAATTAACTCCAGCATTAAATAGGAACAAAGAATGTCACAAAGTGTTTTTCAAGTAACCGTTGGTTTTTATCGAATTATCCGACGTAAGAAGTCACTTGAGTAGAATTAATAAGCTTGGAGTTTTGTCATTATGACATTAGAATTAAAAGCATTTAAAGCACCCTTCACTGTTATGACGCTTAGTTTTTCATCGTGAATTTAATTATTAAACTGTAAGATTAAGTATTACTGAGATTTCAATGTGTTTGCAAATTGACTATTTAATGCTCAATTTCATATAAGTATATGAATTTCATATAAGATAATCAAATCTTTGAAATTTACGTCACTGGACAATGTGTATAGAATTCAATAATAGTAGCATTTTAAAGTACTTTTGCTCTTAAATATAAGCCCACAAAAATTGAAGGTACAAAAGCATGATTTTAATTCAAATAAAGTGCAATGAGTCCCAATCGACAACTACCATTATGAACATAAGCGTTAAACAGTTCAACGGAATGGTTCATAAAGATGACGATGCGCACAACAATGACGCCGAGGACATTCGGAGCCAGTTTTATTTTAGTGTGCAGTAAACCCGCCTACGACATGACTCTCATGATATTCTGACCTCCGCCCTCCATCTTACACTTTATTGGCATCTACGGACCTCGAGCCATAAACAATTCTTTAATCTATTTGCAGTTGGGGTTTATTTCGAATTTGATTCTTTTTATTATAAGGATTATAGGAGAATATTGAAAATATAAAAGTACAGGTGAGATTTTTTTCTTATTCCGTAATCAATCAAAAAAATAGGTAAGTTTATATGAGAACAAAATTGGACATTTTTTTTACTACTTACTATAAAATATAGTGTGCGAATTCATCCACGTAGAATTTAACAAAATAATTATTGTTTAGTTCGCAGAGTTCTAAAATAAAAATAAAAAAAAAACTAAAATAAAAGTAACTTAAGTTATTCCTTATTACATCAGCTATCTGCCAGTGAAAGTCACGTAAAAATCGGTCCAGCCATTTCAGAGATTAGCCGTAACAAACAGACAGACAGACAAAAATTATAAAAAATGTTATTTTGGTATATGTAACGTGTATATGTTGCAGTCAAAACTCTTAACCAGTCAAAAGCACTATTGACTAGCAAAATCAGTCAGAAGTACTTTTGACCGTTTGCTTTAGTCAATAATACTTTTGACTAAAATAACAGTTAAAAGTACTTTTGCCTAATGGAGCTGGTTAAAAGTACTTTTAACTAAATGATACCGTCAAAAGTGGCTTTGACTGGTTGTATCAGTCAAAACTCTTAAAAAGTTAAGGTGGTCGATAAAAATAACGACAAACGCACATATAAACTTTTATATTACTCATTATTAGTGGAGAACGTGCTGATATTAGAACAAAAATGAGTGACTACGAAAAGAAAGAAGGCTTTTTGCAAAGAATTTTAGCGATGGAAGAAATGAAAGATAGTTATTTCAATGTGATGACAAAAGAAAAATTTAAAAAGTTTGCAATGGATGTGGAAGACGCGAAATTTAATGAAAAGGAAACACCATTACAGTACAGTAGACTACAACGCTTTAACACATTGAAGTTTGTGTTATAAAAAAATTAGTTACAAACACAGAACCTGTCAAATATTTTTGCCGGCTGAGGAAATCTACGACATTATTGATGCTGCTCATATTTCTATAGGGCATGGTGGTCGCGATAGACTTAAGAATGCAACGGCAAAAAAAGAACGCTAATGTTACAAAAGAAATGATATATATTTATCAATGTGCGAAGTATGCCAAAGGAAGAAAAGCAAGAAAAGGATGGGTCAGGTTTAGAAACCGATCCTGCACACTGAAATGAACAGCCGCTGCCAAGTCGATCTGATTGACATGCAGTCGCAAGAAGATCGCGGGCATACATTTATTATGGTTTATCAGGATCATTTGACTAAATTTATTGACATCTAACGAGTTAATAGTGCGTTTGACTGACGCTTTTTTGCAGTTAAAAATACTTTTGACGGAGAGCGTCAGTCAAAAGTATTTTTAACCGCGAATTTGCAGTCAAAAGTACTAATAACCAATAATTTTCTGTCAAAACCACTTTTGACCAACTTGTCCAGTCAAAAGTACTTTTGACTGATTTCGCTAGTCAATAGTACTTTTGACTGGTTAAGAGTTCTGACTGCAACATATACATACATATGAATTTACTTAAAAGCGGCTATTTTAATAATACAAACAGACACTATAATTTTATTTATTTGTAAAGATTTATAGATAACTAAAAATATGGGTGTAACAATTCTTCAATTACATTAGGATAAGCTTAAAGTAATAAAATATAGGATATTAAAAAAAAATGAATATGGAAATGCTAATCGAACCAATGTCACATTTGTATAACCAAACAAAATTAAACGTTGTAATGTTTTAACAAATTATATTTTCAAATCATCCAAATATCAATCAAAAAACCGTCTACTTTAGAAAACAATAGCGAGCTCAAACCAATTTATAGTTTAAAATTATCCACAAAACGTAAATTTAACGAATACTTACGTATGGCAATGTGCTTACCAATACACTTTTAATAGCGATTCCTGATCGGACAAATCTGAAATGCATTTTCCTGATTCTACCGAGTCAATTTTAAGTGCTGAACCCCCCGCAATGCAGTTGTTATGCTTTGGCCACAATCCAGAAACGAGATTGTATATAATATTATAAAAGCATTCATGAAATCTTTTAAATGAGATTGCAAGAAAATATTAAAGATTAAAGCTATATTAAGGATACGACCGAGCTCTGGTCTGGTTTAAAAATTCAAATTAGAATATAAAATTTTTCATAACTTCGTATTGGCAACATCGCAAAAATCATAAAATTAACAAACATGTGCTGAAACATATTCAGCATAAAGTTTGGATTAAACTGTGCTTACATTGATGCTCTGTATGAATCACAAAAGTCGGCAAACAATATTCCGTTACGACCGCATGTCAATTACAGATCTGTCCGCTTCGATATTATTCATATCCATAATGCGCCCAATTTGTCTTACGGTTAGCATGAAGGAGGTAACTTAAATATCATTACAAATACTGTCATACAGAAGCGGTAGTTTATTGCCCGAAGTCGTTTAGCTTGTTTAGTTTTATTGGCCTTAAGCCGTTTATCGTATTAAGTCACTCCATTTGTTACATTATCTTACTTTCCGTGGGGCGTTATGATAAACTGAACACTTTAAAAAGTCATTAAACTTCCTTTGACTAAGCTCCAATTAAAGTTAAAAAACTTATTCATATAATTTCAGTTCGTTCATTTCGTTTGTATAAACACAACTCCAAACGAAAACTATTATTTTCGAAAATCGCATCAATTAATTTTGATGGTATTTGCCAAGAATACCAGTGTCAACGGTTCATAACTAATTGATAACGGACAGGCATCGCGCCAAATGCACGTGACACAAAATCAATAATCCAATGATGGATGAAGCAGAATTTTAATTAAGCTCACATCACCCTGTTAGTCGACAAAATGAGCTTATAATGGCGAACATTGTATACGGATGTTATCTACGCAAACGAGCCTTTACTCACAATAAACACTAACCAGGAATCTTTGCGTGACAGTATTAGATAGTAGGTAAACGAGAAAATTTGCTCGTCGTAATCTTGTGTAAATTACTTTAGTTCACAGGTCAATCTTGTAATCTATTCTATAAAATTCCAAGATATTCTTTTTATCACTTATACAATAATTTATCCGAGTACATAAAAAATTAATAAATAATAAAACTGTTTTATTCGATAATTAAGAGAACAATTTTACTGGTTCGTTGACATAAAAAGGGGTCGATATGAGATCGTTTCTTCGTTTCTAAATATAGAATTGAGATGACTGAAAGCGAAAACACAGGGTGCGACGAATTCCGTTAAAGCCCAAGTATCGCCCCCTGTGAGGCGAATGAATAACCATGAAATTACTCGTAAAACTTACATTAGTGAGGCAGTTTGTGATGTCCCATAGTCCATGTGTTTCACTCGTAAATTCATGGCATGAATGCATTTTTATATCGTTAAGTATCGGATTACTTAAGAATAGGTAAGGATGTAGTCAAAAATCAAATTATTTATATTTAAATACTACCTCGAGTTAATGAATGTCGTGTACCCTATACGATGGCACTAAGTATTTATTACAATATTAATACATACATTATAGCTTGAAATTGTGTGTACTATCTAAGATTTTATTTTTTTTTTTGTGTTACCCACATTAGGAATTCTAAACATTTTTGAATATCGTATCAAAAATTGACCGCTCCAGCGGGGTTCGAACCCGCGCCTCCGACATACCGTGTCAGCGCTCTAGCCAATTAAGCTATGGAACGATGCACCCGCTCGAGCGAAATTTTTCGATATGATAATTTTTAATTTCGGTTTAAGCGAACCGTGGCGCCGTCTATAGTGAGCTCTTTACAGAAACCCGTAACTATTCAAAGTTTCATATTACAATGAAAATCTTTGACAGGAGACGACACCGTGCTATTTTTAATATCTAAGATTTTATTTTATTTTTGTGTTACCCACATTAGGAATTCTAAACATTTTTGAATATCGTATCAAAAATTGACCGCTCCAGCGGGGTTCGAACCCGCGCCTCCGACATACCGTGTCAGCGCTCTAGCCAATTAAGCTATGGAACGATGCACCCGCTCGAGCGAAATTTTCGATATGATAATTTTTAATTTCGGTTTAAGCGAACCGTGGCGCCGTCTATAGTGAGCTCTTTTTTTTGTGTCGTCTCCTGTCAAAGATTTTCATTGTAATATGAAACTTTGAATAGTTACGGGTTTCTGTAAAGAGCTCACTATAGACGGCGCCACGGTTCGCTTAAACCGAAATTAAAAATTATCATATCGAAAATTTCGCTCGAGCGGGTGCATCGTTCCATAGCTTAATTGGCTAGAGCGCTGACACGGTATGTCGGAGGCGCGGGTTCGAACCCCGCTGGAGCGGTCAATTTTTGATACGATATTCAAAAATGTTTAGAATTCCTAATTGTGTGTACTGTTTATACGAATTCGAATACCTGTCTTCGAGTTATCCTTTTATTAATAACTTTGCCAGTGAACGACACCACTCTCTCCACTTCTTTTATTAATAAAAATTTAGTATGACATAACACTTTCTGCATCATAAAGAATCTAAATTCAGATTATTAACAGCTCTCGCTGTTTAATAATGCTATTAATCTTTAATATCTTGCGTCAATACTAAAAATAAAAACAAATAAATATATCAGTATCTGACACCAATACAATATTTTGTCAGGTAACAAAAATATCAATAAAAACTTTACATTTTTAAAGCTATAAATCATACAGAAAAAAAAACACTGACACACAAAACAGGCTACCTTTTTTAATTGAAAAGAACAATCAATTGCCGATGAAATCTAATTAAAATAATACCAACATTTAAAATCTATATCGATAGCCGTCATCTGTAATTGGACGATTTATTTTTTCATTATACGTTTCGGCATCTTGACTGTCAACCGTTTTACAGTCCAATGGTTACACAGAAAACTGGCCACCGTGACATGATGAGGTGTCACCTCCGGATGACAAACGATATGCCACCTCGCGCGGCTAATGAGAAATCTAATTCTCGAATGCCGCTACTTCCGTTATCGAATAACTAACGTTACGTAAGATGAAGAAGATGTCATGTTACATAAGATATTTGTTTTGACGTTGACTAAATTACAGAATTATCAATATAATTAAGTATATAAAAAATAGGGCTAAGATCTAGATTAGGTAAAACCGAATTTCGGGACCGTGGGGGGATGGGGGGGGGGAGAGGATGGGAAACGCTACCCCTGGTACCACTGTCACACCTCGGAACCCCATGGTTATGGAGATATCCATGGTTAAAGTTTTGAGGTTAGAAGAAGAATTTCGAAAGTTAGAGGAACGCTTGGCTCCGGCGCTACGGGAAGTGCAGCCCTTGCGTGCGAAAGCACGCTCACTCATGCTCCGTACAAAAAAAAAACGAATTATGAGGTTTTTGGGTGTGGAGGGTGGAGGGTGTAGGGGAATCTATACAAGGTAACACTGTCATACCTCAAAACCCCATGGTTATGGAGATATCCATGGTTAAAGTTTTGAGGTTAGAAGAAGAATTTAAAGCTATTATAATACCTTTGAGCTCGTAGTGTTTGCATTGTGTGACAAATCGACACTTTTAAACAAAATAACGCGTCAGACATAATATTCTAATAAAATTAGTAACATTGCGTGCTAGAATATAGGTTTAGAAATTCGAAAAATACCCAAAACCGAATCGGAGCACCCCACTGTCCATGTGGTCTTGGTCTGTCCTACCCCTAGAGTGTTTTTTTTTTGTGCCGCGGAGGCGCGAAGGGAGGGCAGCCCTCGCCCGCCGTGCGAAGGCGCGCGAACGAATGCGTAGAACGAATGCACTTCCCGTAGCGCCGGAGCCAAGCGTTCCTCTAACTTTCGAAATTCTTCTTCTAACCCCAAAACTTTAACCATGGATATCTCCATAACCATGGGGTTCCGAGGTGTGACAGTGGTACCAGGGGTAGCGTTCCCCACCCTCTCCCCCCCCCATCCCCCCACGGTCCCGAAATTCGGTTTTACCTAATCTAAAGCTTTACCAAAAATAGTATCAGGCTGATTGATGTACGTACATGAGAGATATTTGGGAAAAAATAATTATAGGAAACATTATGAAAGTAACAGAAGTCAGAACAATCATTTTAAATTTTTGTCTTTGTTCTCACGTCACACAAAACCTAACCTAAATACTTAGGAGTGACAATAATACTCGAACCAATATAATACAATACAATAAAAATATAATAATATTTTATTGTACAATCAGAAACATTACATCTAGCTTAGAAATGAGCAAAAAAATATATACAAAAAGCGTTCTATATTTTTGCTGTTACTGTAAATTATTTATAAATTAGCTGGCCTGGCGAACTTTGTGCCGCCTTTTTTTTAATTTAACAATTATTTATATTAAAATAAAATATAGCCTATCTTTCAACTTTGATCAAACTACACACGGTATGCAAATTTGAATAAAATGGTTTAAGTAGTTTAAAAGTCCATCGCAGACAAACAACGTGACGCGTAATTTATATATATTAAGAGTAATCACTTTAATATACAACAAGGACTTACACACTTATCAAAAAACAAGGATTACAAAGAAGTTTTGACGAAACTAAAAAAATATTGTTAAGAGTTAAAACCTTTAAAAAAATCAAGATAATACATATACTTAATTTTTACACAATGAGTACAAAACGTTCATGTTTATGTTTGTATTCCAACATATAACAAGGCAACATGAGTACTGATGAATTCATAACTTCCGTTGTGGACGGGTATAAAGCATCGTAAACCTGCATTGTTCAAGAATGCGATTATAATAAAATATCTTAATTCTGTAACTGAGTAGAATAGTATAATGCAAGGAATCAGTTACATTGATATAGACAACTGAGATTTTGTTATGTTATAATTTATATGACTCTTTAATGTAAAGAAAACACAGGCAGTTTGAGATTTGAGAGAGTGATTGAAAGTACTATTCAGTTGATATTTTGAATAATTGGTGGTTTATTTTTAATCTCATCATCTTCCTGCCCTTATCCCACTTATGTAGGGTCGGCACAACATGTTTTTCTCTTCCATTCCTCTCTATTATTCGTCACTTCAGTGCTTACTCCTTTCTTTCTCATATCCTCACTCACACAATCCATCCATCGCTTTTTCGGTCTGCCGATCGCTCTTCGTCCTTCGACATTCATCTCTAACATTCTTTTACCGACATAGCGGTCATCCCTCCTCATTACATGCCCATACCACGCTAACCTATTGCTCCTTATTTTCTCTGTCACAGGTGCTACTTTCAAACTTCCCCTTATATACTCATTTCTAATCCGATCTTTCCTCGTTACTCCACACATCCATCTTAGCATTCTCATCTCGGCTGCGTGCACTCTTCTTTCATCCGTCACTTTTGTTGCCCAACATTCCGATCCATACATTACGACAGGTCTTATGATCGTTTTATAGATTTTCCCCTTAAGTTTAAGGGGCATTCGTGGATCACAAGCTGTTCCAGAGACCTGTCGCCATTTCATCCATCCCGCATTTATTCTATTTTTCACGTCACGGTCTATGTTGCCGTCATTTTGTATTAATGACCCAAGGTAGCGGAAGTCGGAGCAGACTGGTAGGGATACACCATCCAAGGCAATATGGGAAAAACTGGACGAACCGCTGAAATCGCAGAACAAGTGCTCGGTTTTAGACCTACTTATCCTCAATCCCGCGCCGTCCAGTCTTTCCTGCCATTTTCCCAGTCTGCTCTGTACCTCAAGGACATTATCTCCGACAAGAACAACATCGTCAGCAAACAGCATACACCAGGGTGCTTCCTCCTGTGTGTCTGATGTTAGAACATCCATTACCAGGAGGAATAGATACGGGCTTAAAGCCGACCCCTGGTGCAAACCTACAGCCACACTGAACTTGTCAGTTACCCCGGCTTCGGACCGGACGTGGGTGCTAGCTCTATCATACATCGCCTGAACAAGTCGTACATACTTCTCTGGCACTCCTTTCCTTTTCATAGCCCACCACAGAACCTTACGGGGGACCCTATCGTATGCCTTTTCCAGATCCACGAACACCATATGCAAGTATTTTTGTGCGAGTCGATATTTTTCGCAGAGTTGGCGGAGTGCAAATATGGCGTCCGTAGTTCCCCGGCCCGGCATAAATCCAAATTGGTTCTGTGTGACCTCACATTCTTCTCTCATTCGTCGCGCTATCACTTTCTCCCATATCTTCATGCTATGTGACATGAGCTTTATTCCCCGATAGCTGCTGCAGTCCTGTATGTCACCTTTATTTTTAAAAATGGGCACCAGTGAACTGTAGCACCATTCCTCGGGTATAACCTCTTCTTGCAGCAACTTATTGAAAAATAAAGTCAGCCACTTCCATCCATCCGCATTCAAAAATTTCCACACTTCCGCTGGTATACCATCTGGCCCAACTGCTTTTCCATTCTTCATACTCTGCACTGCCATCTTCACTTCCTCTATACTTACCTCTTTCACCATTCCTTCATTACTTCGTACATTTTCTAACACTCCGCTCCATTCATTTTCTTCGTTCATCAAGTTATTAAAGTATCTCTTCCAGCGTTCTTTTATTTCCTCATTGTCCGTCAAGATCTTCCCCGTTTCGTCTTTTATACATTTCAGTACCCGGGTGACCGAGCTAAGCTCGGTATTTTTAGTAAATCGTGTTTTTTGGAAATCATAAAGTATAAATACGAATTACATATTGATAAAATATGAATAATATTTTTCGATTTTACCCACATAATAATAAAAAATAAGAACAGTCTATTTAAATAAAAAATAACGAGTGCAATTAGAAAAAGAAAAAGAAAAAATAATTGATCAGGGACATGTGGATTTGAACCATGATCTTCTCGGTTGATCCCGAGCGGCCGATTTCCCACCGAGCTATTTCAACTACATTGACTTATGCGAAATTTACTTTCGTATTCTAACGATATTTTTTTCAATTCCTAAAAACAGGGATAAAACGACATTTCCTGAAAATGAATCCTAGCTAGATAGATTTATCTCCCCCGAAATCCCCTAAATACTAAATTTTATGAAAATCGTTGGAGCCGTTTCCGAGATTCAGATTCTATATATATATATATATACAAGAATTGCTCGTTTAATAGTATAAGATATGGTTTACATCTCTTGCATTCATCTCTCTCTCTCTCTCGCTATTCTAAAAATATTTTTTTGACCTTGTGGGCTCTCTAAAGAATCATACAATTTATCTTGAACCTTGGCCCTTGCGATTGCGACTGCTTTCTTAGCCTTCTTTTTACTATTTTGATATTCTAATCTTTTTATTTTCTTTTCTCTGTCATTTCCATCTTCCACTCTTTTCCATTCTTTGAAAGCATTCTTCTTTTCTTTCAAAATCGTCTGTACTTCCTCATTCCACCACCATGTATCCCTCTCTATCTTTCTTTTCCCTTTCGTTTCCCCTAGGACATCCCTTGCTACACTTCGCACCCACGTTGCCATCTCACTCCAGCACTCGTTTACTCCCATCCCCACCATATCTCCCATCTCTATCAGTTTACCAATCACTCTTTCCCGGAATTCTGCAGCCATCTTCCTATCATCCAGTCTGTACCATTTCGTTCTAACTGGGGGCTTCGGGCTCTTATTTAAGCTCTGAACTCTCAGAGTTAAATCCAGGAGCAGTAGCCTATGCTGGGAGACAAGACTCTCACTCGGTATTACCTTGCAGTCCTTGGCCGATTTTAGCCTGTTTCTTCTTTTATTTTTAATCTATGCTTCATTAAAATATTTTTAAGCTTTAATTAGCAGCTGTATTTAAGTAACACAATGTAACACAATTTTAAGTTTCCTATCTTAAAAACACGCGATCGAGTGTGCAATATATTAAGACATTAACAAAAAGGTTTACGATAACGATACGATTCAGTCTGTAACATCCCACTGCTGACCATAAGCTTCTTTTTCCGTGTAGGAGATGGACTGGAGCTTAATCCACCACGCTGCTCTACTACGGGCCGGCGGACAAAAACGTTTACCTTTTTTTAATAAGGCTCTAATCTCATTTCTAATACATTGAACATTTTGACTCTCAAACTATCTCCTTTATCTATAATAAATTAAGAAAAATAAAATTAAGCTGTTATCAATGACTGTAAAGAATTAACTTCACTTGAGAAATACACATTTTTACCTGAGAAAATACTACAACAGAAATACAATTATGATTTACTAATTTAATTTACGCATTAATTTTATAAAGTAGGTACCCTCCAAATATTATTCAATACCCTTATTAAGCTGTTCACACAGTCGTTCATTATTTTAAGACCTTTTGATAACAAAGAATATGTTGTTTTATACCATTCATACGAAGCTATTGCACAGTTCGTTAACTGGGCAAAATTTTGCGGTACATACAAAGCATCTGGCTTAACTAATTTTATAATATAAAAAGGCAATAGAATTAGCAGTCTGCTCATACGTAAAGGTTCCGCGTAGTTTTGTACGTTTGAACGTAAAACTAAAATTTGCAATTTATTGCTTACGTACCTACTTAATAAAAATACTTTTATATTCAAGTTTTAGTTTTTGTAAAACGCTATTTGATATTCAAAAGTTTAGTGACAGTAAAGATTTTAAGCGGTACTAAATTTAAGAATCCGCTCCGCTCGCTAGTCGTTACTTTGCAAAATGCAAGGCATAGACGGCAATGAACTTTTTCAAGTGCTCAGTCTGAAAGCCGTCCTTGCATTAATAATAAAAAAAGCTTGAAAAGAAATATGTACGACGGTCATACTTCCTCAAAAATAGTTTAAGGTATCCACTTCGAAACTTATATTAAAATATTTTTGAAATAGTTACGAAGGATTTATTACGTAACAATCGTAGATTATTAATTTGAATTTAGGGACCCATCAGTAGTCGGTAAATAATACAGTGGCATCAGAAATGAGTATTTAAAGCTCTATGAGATTTAATTAATACCATCCACTTGCATGTCTATTCCGCCCGCAGCCATGAGCCATCAAACGAGACAAAGCCATAAACTGTGTCAAATTAAAAACCCTTTGAACCCGCCGTGAACATAATCGTGTACTAAAATAAAAAGATCGTTACGAATTGGAGACATGTGTCCACATGTTACTAAGAGACAAACCGTGTATAATGTGATAAACTATAGCTTCGTACCGTTGAGTCGGCTTTTAATTACAGTCTTTTGAGATCTTGCTCTTATTTTTACACCGCACAGTGCTGACTTAAAAAGTGTAGGGTGTTTCGAAATAGATCGTGATTGTTTTTCTAATAGTTATTTTATCTTCACCTTAAAATGGATACAGCTTAATAAAAAATAATAACAGTTTAAAAAACTAAGCGACGCGACGGTCATTATGTTACAAGCAAATACACATCGAAATAGAAAAAGTAATTCTGCTTTTCGTTTCACTGTCGAAATTATGCAAATATTTAATAATCAGAGTTTATTTTATTAATAATTTTTTTATTAAATATTAATGAAGTGGTAAAAGCAATAAGCGTACTATTCACAGTTTACGAAATAAAAACACTCTATACGCTTCACTACTGGGCATAGGCCTCTTTCCCCATGTAGAAGAAGGATCAGAGCTTAATCCACCACGCTGCTCCAATGCGGGTTGGCGGATATATTCCTTACTATGAGTAACGATCGCTATCAGGTGTAGATACATGATAACAACCGTGCTCTCCGAGGCACGCTGGGGAGACCCACAAGGACTGTACAAACACCCAGACCACGGCAAACACTTGTATGGCGAATACAAATGTTTGTCATGTGCGGAGATCGAACCCGCAACCTCCATAGTTTGTAGGTATAACGTCTAGGTAGGTAGGTAATGTCAGACCGCAGTTAATATCTAGGATTGAAATGATGAAATTAAAATTATATTATCGTGAAAAATAAAATAGACAATCTTAGAAATAAAAATAAAAAAAGTTTGATTAATTGTCTCATTTTCTTATAAACACTTCCAGTTTATAGGTATAACACGAGTGTGCGAAATAGACTCATTGTATGTACCTACTTATTTATCTACCTACTACTATTAAAGTTTCAATAAAAAACCGGCAAATATATAAATTAAAATTTTTCAAAAACGGCCTAATACTATTTTCTTCTTTTTATTCTTCTTATTGCTATATCACTACGACTGAAATTATGTTTACATTGATGTCTTCGTCCTAAGCTGAGAATCAGTATCAACAGGTGAGCCTTAGGAAGGACTTTCAGTCGGAGCCCTACTAGAGGGCTCCCGTATTTTTTCGGCTATCAGTAAAAACTGGTGTCATTGTAAATATGTTCAAGAGCAATTAACATTAAAAAAATATATTGAAGTAAAACTTCTTTACGCACGGTTGACTTGGGGAGTAAGCTGGCGAATGCGTGACGAGAGCGTTACGAAAAGCGTGATCGGGCGAGGCGAGCGAGGGCGAGCAAACATTTCTTCTTTCTCTCATAACCAGTTACTTTTCAAATATCTAAGACTCAGTGCATATATATATTGTGCAGGACTATTGATATTAAGGAAGTTTTACTTCAGTCTTGTAGGCCATAAAGCACAGTTGTTTTTTGAAGCAAAACTTCTTTACTTGACTTGGGGAGTAAGCTGGTGAAAGCGTGACGAGAGCGTTACAAAAAGTTTGATTTGGTGAGCCGAACGAAAGTTGAGAGGCAGATAATAATAGATGGGTTTACAGAAGTTTTACTTCAGTCGTGTGGTCTAAAGTACACTCGTTTCTTATAATAATTATGCTTTACTACCCCTGCAAAGCTGGGGCAAAAAAAGTCGCTCTAGCTATGAGAAGGTATATGTACATATTTAATTCAGTAATAACGACTCTAAATAATTTTGAAACCTACAGTTATGTCTGTAATGGTCAGAAAACGCCCATCTGTTACGTGAACCAAATGTGATATTATAAACATAAAGAAGGGGTGCTTGCCATCGACTCAAGTGTTCTGTCCATAATATTATGGTAAGCGTAAACATCCGACTATTAATAAATCGTTCCAGATGATACATACATAAAAAGGAAAAAATATATATAAATGTTGTTTTTATTTATAAAATAATATGGACTACATAATCCTTGACAAAAGAAAAGATATAGTTTATAATAAAAAAAAGATGCTAAAGCTAGGAATAGCATTCTGAAAATAACTGAAAATGAAAACCGTTGTAAAAAAGTACTGTGAATATAGAAATTAAGAAACAGAAGTACAAAAAAGCCAACGTCACGCGGTGTTCCCAGGCGGTCACCCATCCAAGTACTGACCGCGCCCGACGTTGCTTAACTTCGGTGATCGGACGAGAACCGGTGTATTCAACGTGGTATGGACGTTGGCAAATTCAGAACACAAATTTACGATCTTATATTGCTTCAAAAATTAAATAATACTTCTATTCTATATATACTTCTATTATATAATATTATCTACTAATTTTTAGGCGCGGCTTCGCTCGCATTGATTTTTTTTTTATAAAAAGTATCCTATATTATTTCTAATACCTCCAAGAATATGTGTAAAAAGTTTCTTGATTTTTGCGTAAAAGCATAGGAAATAAACCTTTATAATATATTCACATTTATAAAATAATATAAAGGGATTAATTTTTGGATGAAACAAAAACTTATTAACAAAAAAAATGAAACCTAAAAAAGTGAAAAGCAAAACATAATAAACCTTTTTCATTTAATCTTAATAACTATCATAAACTAGTATAAGTATACCTAAGTAATTTAGATTCGCGTCAAACAAACAATGTACAAACGTTCTATACACCATAACCAAACGAGTAATTTTACGACATCTATTGTGAAACAGTAACAACTAACTAAAAAGTTATATACATACTCATCCTTTTTTGCTGTTATAGCTATAGCTAATTTTATTTTTCTTTTTTAATTATCAGTTTCACATCAAAAACTATACCTATATATTATAACTAGCTGACCCAACCACGCGTTGCTGTGGCTCAGTAATTATAATTTATTAAAATATATGTAAATTCTACATTCAAACGCGCCATCTATAATCTAGAAATAGAAATACGGCGTCATCTACCGAATAGCTGTGCAAACTTAGATGCCAAACCGCCATTTTATAGAGATATAAAAATACGGCGTCATCTACTGGATATCTCTGTGCAGCTTAGATCCCAAACCGCCATCTATTAAGATCTTATAGAAATAATCGATAAATACACACAAGTCTTACCTATAATAAACATTTAATTTGCAATAACAAATATTGAGATCAAAAATTAAGATAAAAACTCTAAAAAAAAAAACTTATTGGGCGTGTTGCACTAAATGCCCGCGCATGGATTGGAGTAAATCGTTAATTCAATATGGATTCGCGTAGTGGAACGTACTGATTATTTCCCGATAAAAAATATTAAAATATTAACAATATTAATAATTTATTATTGAGTTATTATAGCTCATTAATTCTTTCGGGTGCCATCTGCGGTGTCATGCGCAGTCGATATGTATAAATAAAAATATTCAATACTGCCGTCTGCCATTTTTAAGCCAAAAGTGGATTTCATTTTTGGGTGCTGGCGTTGTAGCATCCAATTTTGATTTTGATTTTTGTCAAAAACGAGGAAACACGCAAACAAATGTTATTGATCCTTTTTTTCATAAATTTTAACGCGCAAACGATTAAGTAAAACTAAATTATCATACATTATAAATTCATAATTTTGTGTGCCAACTTCATGAACCTTTTTGTGACGACCTCGGACTAAGAGGTCATGACACCAATATTCTTAGTAGAGCATTAACCCTAAAAATAAAACCATAGACTCACTCTGAAATTGGCAAATCCTCACGGAAGCCATTATACACGAATAAGACGACTATAACGTAAAACGCCGCGAACGTTATAAGTGAATTTTATAGGTAGAACGTATATTTGAACGCTGTATGGTTGCAATATGACGGCATGATAAAAACATGCAACTGTGGGGGTTGTGAGTAAATTATTCCGCATGGATTGGAGTAAAACTTAATTCGACATGGACTCCCGTTAATTTATAATTGCGTTTATGACGAAACGAATGAGAGATAAGACTCGGAGATTTCTTCAAGTTTTGATGACATTCACAATTTGACATTAAAAGTTGTTTTTTCAGATTCCCGCCACGTTTTGATGAAAGCCAACTCTAACCTACCTATATTTTGAAGGCGTAGTAGGCGCGATGTGGTCATGAAAAGGGCGTAATCTGTGACGTCGAGCAATTGCTCGTGACGACCACGGGCTTTAGGTGGAAGGTGGAACGATAGAGAGGGCGTTAGGGTCGTTGCGGACGTTTGGTGGAACGCACCCAGTCGAATAAAGTCAAAGTGAAAAATGTCAAATATAATTTTCATAACACTCGATATTCGTATTATGAATTAAAATAAGTTAATAGATATTTTAAATTAAAAACAATCTCAACTAATAAAACCAATTAAGCAAAATGAATGTTATATGGAGGCGCAGTAATGTTATTCATAATTTATTTCGTATTATAACCCAAGAAATTCAAAAAAATACACAATTTAACTATGTTTCTTATAGTACAACTTTGAATGGTTCTAAATTATTTAATTTACAAACGATTAAACCTACACACAATGTAGTCCGTCATAAGTCCAAAAAGGTATTATAATGTTTACTATTTTTGGTTAGTTTTAAAAAATATGTATTAGTTTTCTGTGATTCTATATCAATTTATAAATAAAATTGGACTTTTATTTTACAGAAAACTGATGCCGACTCCGATGATGAATCCGAAGTATTTGATGATGATGATGTTTCTTTATCGAGAGATTCAAAAGTTGTAAAAATTAACACCACATCTTTGAGAACTGATGCTATCCTCAAGTCGGCTCTAGGAGTAGCGAGAAAGTTAGTTACTATTACATAGCCTTTACACCCTCATACATTAATTATAACATTTGAACCATTCTTTAATAAATTTGCTTACAAACAAAAAAGAAAGAAATTGACTTCAACAGCATTTTGAAACATAATGGTAATATGATTTAGGTTATCAGTATAACAGTCAACTAAATATACTTTATCATTTATTAGCGATAACTCCAAAAGTACTTTTTAGATCTTCATCAAATTTAAATGCTCCCACAAAACAATCACAAGCTTTCCAAAAAAAAAAAAAAAACATAGAAATCAGTTCTTTTAATAAATGCTTAACACAGGTAAAAAAAATACAATCCAATTGAAAACCCCTCCTTTTTTAATAACAATTGCTGTCTTTTGTTTATAATAACAACTGGTTGGAAATTGGTACGGAAATTGGTCCACACGGTCAAAAGTTCTGATGTAACGTACATAAAAAAAAATACAGTCGAATTGAGAACCTCCTCCTTTTTTGGAAGTCGGTTAAAAAAAACAATCCAACTTTATAGCTTTATAATATTAGTATAAAAAAGTTAATAGATAGGTATTAGCATTTTAAAAAGTTAATATTAATTAACATTAAGTAAAAGCTTATTTCATTAAACCTATAAAATATGTTTCTCTTAAATTATTTGTGTATTTTACAGTAAAATAGAAAAGTTATTTTATGAAAGCAAAATCAGAGTAAATGGTAAGAAGATTTTAAAGAAAAGCATGTCTGTAAGTATTTAAACTATACATTATAGTCTGTATTTAGTAAGAAAAAACATAAAATTTCATCTATAAAATTATTAATCAATAACTCTTAAAAATATTTTATATAGCTATTCTCAGAAATAATATTCTTGATATAATTCATATTTCACATCTCCAATGAATATTAAAGTAGTGTGTTCAGATGAAACATATTTCAAACTAATTTGGTTTTTTTAAATATAAGTTTAGTATATTATTTAATGTTAAATCACTAATTACTGTTTTAATGATAAGCCACTTTTACAATAGATATTCTTTTGTAGGTACAAGTGGATTATGAAATAGACATTATTAAAAGTATAAGTCCAAAAAATCCTGATCATTTATATGTATCAAGAGTTGAAATATTGAATATAGCAGCCAAAGAAGAGAATATCGTAGTGACAGCGAGAAGATTCAAAACACTGCTTATAGAAAATTATGAAAATGACCCTTACAAACCTTCTACATCTGAGGAAGATCAATAAAATCATATAAAATTGTAAATAGATATTTTATATTAAAAATTAGATAATATAGATCAACAAATAGTATTTATTCCATAATACAATAATTAAAATCTACTTTTATATGTCTAAATCTATATCACAGTCGGAACTTTCAAACATAGATATCTGTGAGCTTGATCCTGATGATTTATTATTTCCTAAAAAACTACAGTTCTTATTTTTTATGTCTGTTAGGGCTGTAATTGTAGTTTTGTTTTGTTCTAAATTATTTCTGTCAATTTTTTCATCGTAAAATTTATTCAAATCACGTTTTTCAGTAAATTCAAACTGTTTTAGCATATTGGCTGTCTTGTTTAATAGTTTTTCATCATCTTTCTTTGGACAATTTTTGTTTTTATCTTCATCTACATCAATTTCATTTGTTGAATCATTTTTACTATTCTCACTGATTTCATTACTAGAATCGCAATCCATAACTGTTTTAAAATCGATTCCTAGTTCTGTGAATATATCATTAACACTAGGCACTGCTTTCAATATTTCTGATTCTGGACACACATTAATTTTAGATTTTTTATCAGATTTAACTCTTTTAGTGTTTGGAATCTTTTTTTCTTTTTTATTTCCAAATGAAGTTGTATCAATTGTTATTTCTTTTCTGTTACGTTTAGTTACTTTTTGCCTTTTATTAACATTTGGTAGTTCTTTTTCTATTTTATTTAAAGTAGAGTGTTTCTTAAGAGTTACTGCTAATTTATCATTAATAACCTTTGCATTAGATTTTTCTTTATCATCCACATCTTTTTTATATTGATTTTCGTTATTATCATGATTTTTCTTATTACTAAAATAGGAACTAGTTACAAGTGAAGCAGATAGAGGTATGTTATCATCCGCCACATCATCATATTTGGCAAAAAATTGAAAGTTTTTGCTATCTATATGATTTTCTAAAGTTTTGTGATCTATTTGAAGTAATTTTCCATAATAAAGTAACTCTTCTTTCCATATATCATGTAAACTCATTCTAGTCAGCAGTTTTTTTGCAGTACATAGGTAATCAAAATCTGGATAATTAAGGAATGTAGAATGTAAAGCATCTACTGTGTCTTCTAAAGTACAATCTTGCATTGATAAATCAACTAGAGAAATGGCTGTTATTGCATCTATCGGTAATATAGTGGTTCTGTACATAAGGCGACAATGAGCTTGTGATAATCTGTAAAAATGTAATTACTATTTAGAATTTCATTTAAAGTTATTAATAACAGCTTTTTTATCCAGTATATTATATAATTTTGACGACAGGTCTGGTGTATTGGTGCGTGTTCCGTGTCGGCGGCGTCTAAACACCGACGGTCGCGGGTTCGATTCCTGCTCGAGTGAACATTTGTGCAGATATTTATTTCCGGCCTGTTGTTAGTCCTTGTGGCTCTACCCACTGTGCCTCGGAGATAACGTTAAACTGTCGGTTTTGTTATCATGTACACCTGATAGCGATCGTTACTCGTGGTAGGGAATATATTCGCCAATACGCATTGGAGCAGCGTGGAGGATTAAGCTCTGATCCTTTTCCTACATGGGGAAAGAGGCCTATGCCCAGCAGTGAGATATTACAGGCTGAAGCAATGTGATGTATGTAGTTAGCTTCATCTTGCAATGTTTTTGAATTTTAATGAGGTGGTTTATACATTATACAGTAGCCTACATTATATTTTTACTAGCGACCCGCTCCGGCTTCGCACGGGTATAAAATATAATTATAGCCTATGTCATTCACTGAAAAAATGATTAAAATCGATCCAGTAGTTTTGATTTATTCATTACTGCCCGTGGCCCGCACGCGTTAACTTAGAGTAAAAGCCGGCCGGAACCGCCGCAAACGCTACGTACCGCGATTTTTAAATCTGTAATATCTTCGAAAATATTCATTTAAATCATATGCTGTAAAGGGCCATATAGATCTATATTAAATAAAAAATATATTTAAGGTATTTAATTGGATAAGGATTAATGCTGTATTGGTTAAAATCGCTTCGAAAATTAGCCATTATTTGTCGTAAAAGGTACCTAAATGACAAAAAAATGTTATTGTGGGATATCCATAAGGATAGGTATATACCATCGCGGAGTTTTCTGTAGACCTTTTCAATGTGTACAATACTTAGTACATTATTTTGATAAATCTCGTAGGGTTCAGCCTGCGTTTGCAATTTAAGTGAAAAAAAAAAATTATTATTTACGACATAACATTAGAAAACTCACAAATAACAGTATTTCTCCACTATTTAATGGATGTTATTATACATATAAACCTTCCTCTTGAATCAATCTATCTATTAAAAAGAACCGCATCAAAATCCGTTGCGTAGTTTTAAAGATTTAAGCGTACATACATGTGCAGGGACAGAGAAAGCGACTTTGTTTTATACTATGTAGTGATGAATTATATTTATTTTACCTCACTAAACTATCAAGCATTCTAACAGTTGTTCTTGAAGGATCTCTATACTCTGACTTTCTCTGCATCATGTAGTAACATTGCAGAATTTTGTTAGCTGATTTTGTCATCTGAGTAGGTCTAGGACCTATTAATCCTATGTACATCTGTAATAAAATATTAGCAATTGCTGCTTTTAAATAGTATACACTAGTATTAAATGCTACTTTTACTTAAATAATTAATAGATTATAGAGAATAACAATTGTTATAATAATTCCTAAAAAAAGTCTATGAAATTTTTTTTTGAATCCCTTATCATTTCTGGTAAAAGAATCGTTTCTTATAATTTGAGAAAAAAAATGTTTATACAATGATTACAAAACCTTGATCAATTTGATATCTTAAATTAAAAAAAAAAGGTTTTGTAATATTTCAAGGGGTTAAAAGTTTACCTGTAGTTTCTCAATTGTCCATTTCTTGTTACTCTCGTTTCGATTACTATCACCAAACAATATGTAGGATGACACTAATTTGTCCCAAGTTTTGTTTTTTGAATCGAGTAAAATAAATATCAAGTCAAACCTGTAAACATTTTAAATTTGAAATTATTAATTAGTATTATCTATCAATGTAAGTTTCTAAGTATTCAAAAAAACTTTAAAAACTCTAAACCAACCTAATGATCAAAAAATAAGTTCAATAAAAACCCTCATAATATGAATGTTATTTAAAAATAATTGTGTTTGCTCGCAAACGAAAAAAAAACCGACTTCAATTACATCGACAAGTAATACAACGTAGATCGACGAAAAAATAGTCAAGCAACTACGCGTTATCAAAGATTACTCAAAAAGTAGTTATCAGATCTCGATAAAATTTATATGTGACCACATGATAAACACCAGCTTTCGATTAAATTAGAAATTATCAAAATCGGTACACCCAGTAAAAAGTTATTGCGGATTTTCGAGAGTTTCCCTCGATTTCTCTAGAATCCCATCATTATTTCTCCTGGATCCCTGATCCCCTGATTCCCTGATCCTGGTTTCCTTATCATGGTACCAAACTAGGGATATCCCCTTTCCAACAAAAAAAGAATTATGAAAATCGGTACATCCAGTAGAA
Source organism: Melitaea cinxia (assembly GCF_905220565.1). NCBI lineage: Eukaryota > Metazoa > Arthropoda > Insecta > Lepidoptera > Nymphalidae > Melitaea > Melitaea cinxia. The sequence goes on from NC_059404.1 coordinate 10,157,186, forward strand.
AGTTATGCGGTATAATACAACGTAGGTCGACGAAAAAAGCGTCAAGTAAAAACGCCTTATTAGATATAACTCGAAAAGTAGTTGTTAGTTCTCGAAATTTTTTAAATGGGACCAATTGGCACATACCACCTTTCGATTAAAACAAAATTTGTCGAAATCGGTCTACCCGGTCAAAAGTTCTGATGTAACATACATAAAAAAAAAATACAGTCGAATTGAGAACCTCCTCCTTTTTTGGAAGTCGGTTAAAAAATCTCATATTACAACTTATAAATTACTTAACTTGCGCCTCGCGGTTTCACCGGCATAATTTCCGATTACGTCGGAATGTCGAGATAAAAAGTAGCCTATGTGTTATTCTAGAACACCAGCTATCTACGTACCAAGTTTCATTAAAATCGGTTAAACATATATACATACATACATTCTCACAAACTTTAGCGTTTGTATTAGTAGTATTATAGTAATTACTTATTACTTATACTTTTATATACATCATAAATCCTATGTGGGTGTTATTTTTAAACATAAAATACTTTAATATTTTGACTGTAACATCCTTTTCATTTAAAAGAAAGTTACAAGATAGCCTCAAAATTACATTAAGTGTTTTCAATGAATCAAAAACTTACAAGATGTAAAAAAAACAAAAACTAATCTGTATAGTAAACATCATTTACCTACTTAACAAAGGACTTCCCATAGATACGTTGACACTTAGTGGTTGATCTCTTTGATAATGACCTTTTGGGTTACACGCGGCTATGACTGCACAACGTGAATTTAGCTTACATACAATACCAGCCTAGAATTTAAAATTGTAATGTTATTTAAATTTTTAAGGTATATCGTGTGTTAACTAAATCATACATATCATACATATTTTTAATCACGTTTTTTAAAATAGGTTTAAAATTTTTGACAAAAACTGGGGTAAAAAGCTACCAAGTTCTAAACATTTGCGAAAATTAGTTTTCTGTATTTCCACTAAAGCAGAACTATAGCCTAAAACAATAAAGTTTCTAATATACGAATTATTAAAGAAATAAGAGTTTCGTGTAAAACATGTATTTAACAAAGCTACTATGTGAAATGAAACTAAAGCCAATTCAAAGTCAAAATCAATTAAAGATTCATTTTTGCAAAAGAAAAAAAAAACAGTTTTGTATACCATGTTGTTTTAGGCCACACAACAGTCCTTCCTGAACATAAGTAATATTTTTTAAAAGTGACAACACACTTAATAATTATTTCAAATAACCTTAGCCACAGATATAGTTTGTTGTTCCATAGCTTCATGTATAGCAGTTCGGTCGTGTTCCCTCAAATGCGATATTTCATCAATACAACAAACACCCCCATCTGACAGTACTAACGCACCCGCCTCTAACTGCCACTCTCCATCTTCCTATTAATATAGAAAATTCGTTTCAATTACCATTAATTTACCATTTCTCATTTTTTATCTTTTTATTTAATGATTAAAATACATTAACCAAAAAAAAAAAAAATCAAACCAACTCTAAGAGCAGCACAAGTAAGGCCAGCTTTTGTACTGCCAGATCCAGAAGTTAACACTGATCTGGGAGTTAGCTCTGCACAGGCTTTCAATAGTTGTGATTTGCCAGTACCTTAAATAATAAGATTATTTTTACCGCATAACTCCAGAACACATGCTAATTTTGAGATATAAATCATCCTATTGGTTATTCTAGCTATTCAACTGTCTGTATAACAAGATTCAATGTTATATTGTAATCGGTTCAGTACGAAACTTGCTTATTTTCAATTGAAATAATTAAAATGGACTACATAAAACAGTGAAAAATATTTTTAAAATATCACTATATATATAAGCCTAGCTTTCATAAAATGGTTAGCCTTTACACAGATTAAATCAAACATAAATAGGAATCTATGTATATATACATTATTAGTGTACAAAGAAAACAAACTCTAGCCCTATATAGATAGGCCGAGAGTAGAGTAAAATATTATAAGTATAAATAAAATGTAAAATATACCTGGATCACCAACAAGTAGTAAATGACACTGTCCTCGAACATGTGTAGTATGCTTATCATCAGAAACTGTTTTAGAATTTTCTTTTTCAGCTATATGATCAGAACCAGTAATTACGGTCAATAAAACTGCAAGCTTTACTAAATAAAGACCATAAACCTAAAAAATAATAATATTGCTTAAAAATAAAAACTTCTATGCAAATATAGATTGTAAGATTGCCGGTGTAGGCTGGATGAAGACTGCTGAAAACCGGGATGTCTGGCGCGAACTTGGGGAGGCCTATGTCCAGCAGTCGACTTTGAACTGACTGACTGACTGACTAATGTAAATATAGATATTTTAAGATACGGTGCTAGTTTTTAAAAATACAGTAACTACATGCACATGACAAAAAAAGACAGTCAAATACTTTTTATACTGAAAAAAAAAAAAAATGTTGAACAATTAATTCTTTTAAATAGTAAAATGTTGAGAAAAATACTACAAGCTACAGCTACTATAGTGTAACATGTAAAAGTTTAATTATTAGCTTAGTAATATTTATAGTAAGTATAATTATTAGCTTATTACAATAATTATTTGTAAGTATAGATCCTTTAACATACTTGAGGACAAATAGAGGCGATGATTTGATCCCTGCCTTTTAAAGGACATTGTTCATACTTTTTCCAAAACTCATCAAAACAGTCTTTAATATCAGGGGCCATGGCTATAACTTCTGATCTTTGAGCATTAATAACTTCAATATAGTTGGCTTGCAAAACAAGTTCCACTTCACATTTTCTGCTTAGTATTGATGGACGCCATCTTCGACGAACCGAGCCACTGAAATATTTTTTTTACAAATAAGTTTTTAATCTGATAAAAAGTATATCATATTATATGCACGCTGTATATAAATTAAAGGTTTTTTAATGCTTACACAAATACCCTAGCTAACCTACAAAATAAAGCAAAATCATATTCCTTATATAATATAAGGATTCCAGAACAAACTATTGAGGAAAATATTATTGCTTATTGCATGCCCAATAAATTGTGTTTGCAGGCAAACGAAGAAAAACCGACTTCAATTATATCGACAAGTAATACAACTTCTTCTTCTTCTTTAAAGACTATGGCTCCATCAGCTTTACGCCAATGATTTTGCCAATGACAAGTGCTGGTGTATTGAAGTCCGGAGACAGGGTCCGTTTTTGACAGTACAATAGTGGGTTAAGCCGCTTAAGCTGCGGTTAGTTGAAAATATTTGACATGATAATTTGATTTTATTTTTTGGTAAATTATAATTTTATATCATTGATTCTAATAAACTCAACTAAGACAACACAAAAAAAAGATGGCCGCGGAATGTTTTTTTGGGAGCATATCATATAGTGATACAGTTAATTTCAGACAATTAAAAAACAAATGATTGAGAGATCCTTCCTCCAAGCCACATTCACTTGTGCAACTGTCACGAATGCGCAATTTAGCCAAGAATACAGGTGCGCAGGAGAAACCCAATCGTATAAGTAACACAAGGTAGGTAGACGAAAAAATAGTCAAGTAAATACTGATTATCAAAGATTACTCCAAAAGTTTTAATCAGATCTTGATGAAATTTAAATGCGACCACATGATAAACATCGGCTTTCAATTAAAATAAAAATCATCAAAATCATTACACCCAGTAAAAAGTTATGCGGATTTTCGCGAGTTTCCCTCGATTTCTTTGGGATCCCATCATCAGATCCTGGTTTCCTTATCATGATACCAAACTAGGAATATCTCCTTTCCAACAAGAAAAGAATTATTAAAATCGGTTCACAAACAACGAAGCTATCCCAAACATACATAAAAATATATATATATGGTCGAATTGAGTAACCTCCTCCTTTTTTTGAAGTCGGTTAAATTAAAAAATGTGTATTAGTACCTATATTTATAAACTTTGTGGCAATCTATTAGCATTGATTATTAGTCCTTGAGTACCTACTAATAAACAATATTAAAATCTACAGATTAATACAGTCAGATAGAAAATCCTCTTAATAAATAAAATCCTACAGTAAAAGGATCATCTTTAGTACAGTTCCAAGTTTTTATGAGAGATAACTTAATGTATTGCAAATGAAAAAAAAAAAATTCATAAAACATACTTAAGTTTAAATAGGACATTTGAATGTCCATCCATTCGCACAATTTCTAGTTTAAGATATTTTTATGGCCTAACTTACCAAATTATTATATCATCACCTGGCTTACAGGCATCTACTAAATCATCTTCTAGAACAACCCACATGGAACCTGGTATTGTTCCAATACTCAATTTGTTTACTTGTTCCTGTAAATTAAAATTTCATTATACATTAACACAGTTTAAAACAGTTTTTTAATGATTCTCTTGGGCATTGTTAGTAGGAACTACCCAATTTTCTTAATTAATAGTTTTAAATACCAAAAAGAATACTAGGTGATAAGGAAAAGCCTTGGTGAACAATGGATGATAAACCCAGTATATTTTATTTAAATAATTTTTTTTTTTGTATGGATTGTTTTCATTTTAGCATTCCAATAACCACTAGCATTACAATTGTAATTACTTAGCATTGCTATCCTACTCATACTATATAAAGGAAACTCTAAAAAGAAAAGTAGTACAGTACACACAGTACATACAGTAGTACAGGCTGATTAAAATCAATGACATTGCTATGCTGCTACAAAATCTTTTTTAATAAGACTATCATATGGCATTTGTGTTAAAGTAGACATTGTATAAACCAGCAAATTTTGATATATTTTAAATGCAATATATACTTACTTGTATTTTTATTTCTTGATAATCTTTACAGTGTTGTCTAGAAACAAGGTTGACCTGAGAAAATGTTGAACATTTGCACCTAGTCTCTGTGTTCCCACATTTTGATGGAGCTTTTAATATATATCGGTTTTCAAAATCAGCTTCTACTGAATTTTCATACTTACATTTCATACAGACATATATCCTTTGATATTCTAACATCTTAGCCTGTGTTACACGTACAACAGTACCTTAAATGTAATAATTTTAAGTTATTATAATTTGTATGACATAATGTATGTGTAATTACTTTAAAGTGGTAAGGAATTGTGTAAAGTTAATTTGTATTTTATTTTAAACAACAATTATTAATTACATTGATGATATACCTGTAACTTTGAGAAAGCATCCTAAGTCAACATTTTTAGGAAATATAGTCCTGTGTAATTCTGGACAAACAGGTAAACCAAAAAATCTTGCATGAACATTTCTTTTTAAATGACTGAATTGCAGCTTCAATAGAAGAGGCTTGTATTCATCTTTTTCTAGAATATTTTGTTGGACCTTGATTATATCCTTATCACAAGCTGGTAATGAGCTCACAGGGCTACACAATACTTTGTCACCGACATCAGGGTAAGTTTCGAATAATTTCAAAAAACTGTAACAATATATTAATAGACGAACTCAAATTTAAAGAAATTTTTTAAAACATTTTAGTCTTTGTATTAAAAATAAACAAGTACTCACTCTATTTTAATACTGTAATAGCCTAAAATATCTTGCTCTGATAATATATTTATGCAGTCCTGTAAATGATAAGTAGTAACATACTCCAAAATCATTTTGGGTTGTTATTATTTTTTTTTATTTCATACTAATTGATTCAAGTGATTTACTAAACAATTTTTAACTTAAAAATATGCTTTATTTTAAAATAATAAATTAACAAATAAGTTATCCAAAGAGCTAAATAATTAAAATCTAAAAGTTGCAAATAAAAATTAATAATCAAATTTTAGTTATTTTGAAATAAACTAACAATCACAAATCACAATAATATTTAAATTGACATTAGTGATCATAACTTTCATTTCATAAATTGGCTATTGGCTAGGATCAAGCATACTTCATCCTAGTAGATTGGTCATAAACAAGTCATAAACTGTGTGACTAGATTTCATTTAACGAATGCTACTGCTTGTGGAGGTTGAAAACTACTAAATTCTACGAAAAGAGAACGAGAAAATCCTAAAAATCATATTACATGTTTTCGTTGTTGTGTTACAACGAAAAAGTATTATATTGTTCTCTTGATTATAACTATAAAACAATAAGATGAACATAGAAAACACCATAAATAAGATAAATCAATGTTTATTACATAAAATTAAAATCTACAGAAATATTATTTTTATAAGGTATTTTTTAAATTGTGATCGAGTCATGGTTCTCTTCTTTATGTTGGGTAACATTGTCATGAAGCTATTCAGAGTCCATTAATTTGATTTGAAAGCCCTATTTCTTAGCATCTTTAACATTTTCTACTTTTTATTGAAATTTTATACTGAGGGATAATTGATAACTGTGGGAAGCCCCTACATTCCAAGAACAATAATATTCAATCCTTAGTATCTATGAAATATAGCTTAAATTAGCTTGTTTAATAAGAGGCTCATATAAAATGCCTCTGGGAAGTAGGTACCATTTATGTAAAATTAAATAAAAGTAATAATAGTAATAATAAAGTAAATTTAGGTACAAAGAGTGTTACGAACCTCAAAACTCGTATAATATAAGTTTCATGTGGTGATGATTTTTCAAATATGTGGTATTTTATAAAAATTATTATATACTGTTTGTTTCCATTAAAAATAAATAAATAAAATAGAGTGAATCGGGAGAATATACCCTAAAATCGTTTTATCAGTATTTGTTCACCAAAATCGCGAGTTCCACCGATAAATTGGTAACTTTTACATCATTGGCTTACAAAATCTCAAAATTAAAGATATACCTACTGGCCTTACTTTACCAGTCATCGAATCAGAAGAAAAATAAAGTTACTTCAGACTTGGCTCCGGCCTTTTGATATACCAGAATGAAACTAGGCTGTATGGATTATAGTCCTTTGCCTTTCCCTATTGGGGATAAATTTTAAAACAACAACAGATATACCTACAATAATCAATTTTTCCAATACATGTGGGTATCCATCAATAGCTTTTCCTCTCGAATACTTATTATTAGAAAGAGATAGTTACAATCCATTCGATGAAAAGGGTAATACCCCGCATTTTTTCGAGATTTTTACTGTATGAATGAAAAAAAAGTACCAGAATAGTTGAAAAGCGTAAATTCTACTATTTTTTAGCTACTAGATACTGTTAGCGGTACCTGGAACTCTACAAATAAAGTAGAAATGTACTAAATCTGGTCACGCTGGTCATAAAGTAGAGGTTTAAATCACCCTAGGTATGGCAATCTGAATTCGATGAATCGAAGAATCGAGTGCTCGGACCAAATAAATCGATTTTTTAAATCCATAATTTGTTGTACTGAATCGATATTTCACCCTTGCAAATTAACATTAGATTTTTTCTGTCTTGGTAAAAAAACCATAAAATTATTTACAATTAGAAGAATGTACTTGTAGTATTACGGTGTTGCCAGTTAAAGGGCTAATTACTCAAAAACTCGCGATAAAGTATTTCTTGTATCCACTTTCTCAGTTCATTCGCTATCTACTCTTCATATTTTCTCTTTCTGTTTGCTATCACCCACTCATCTCTTTCTCTATACACCTTTATCATTTATAACAATGTACTCTCAAAAAAAATAAAAATAAAAACACAAATACCAAACAAAAATTTATTTACAAAACAAAATTATTGAACCAATGATTGATTTCACTCGGCAGATTCTTAATCCCTTTCACTGCTTCCTTTATATCTTCAACCGGGACCGCTAAAGTAAATAACTTATAATTATTCTTTTTGTACCCGACCGGTTGTTGTATCTGTATTGTTTATGGGGCGCTGTTTTTACTGGCATTATTATTTCTAATTCTTGTAAATGTTCGAATGCTTTGAGTTTAACCGGCCTCGGTACTGTTTAACGTTTCAGCCTGTAATATCTCACTACTGGGCATAGGCCTCTTTCCCCATGTAGGAGAAGGATTAGAGCTTAATCCACCACGCTGCTCCAATGCGGGTTGGCGGATATATTCCCTACTATGAGTAACGATCGCTATCAGGTGTACATGATAACAACCGGGACCTACGGCTTAACGTGCTCTCCGAGGCACTGTAGGGAGACCCACAAGGACTGCACAAACACCCAGACCACGACAAACACATATAGGGCCAATACAAATGTTTGTCATGTGCGGGGATCGAACCCGCAACCGCCAGCGCAACAGGTACAATCCATGGCTGTGACCTCTGGGCCAAAGCAGCGTCAAATAGTTCTTAATGAGTTAGAATAGAAAACAATTTGACATTGGACTTACCCTACTAATATTATAAACGAGAAAGTTTGTATGTATGGATGTTTGTTCCTCTTTCACGCAAAAACTACCGAATGGGTTTTAATGAAAGTTTACAATAATATAGCTTATACATTAAAATAACACATAGGCTAATTTAATTAATTAATAATAATATTTTAAAGATAGTGTGTGAATTGTCCAAAATATAACGATAATTGTCAAGTAAGTCGGAGAAAAATTTGGCTTCTGTGAGCTATTCTGGCGTACGCCAGATGTATAAGAGAAATGTTTAATTTTTTAAATTAGTTCTATAAAAAAGTCTTCGACAGCATATATCTTTTATGAGTAAAACATTATCGCAAAGACAGTGAACCATAAATACAATATAAATTGATAATATATTTCTAATGGACATTTGGTTTTAACAAATTGATTTTTTTGTTGAAGAACCAATTTTGATAAATTTTGGTAAAAATATATTGGAAAGATAATAATCTACTCCAAGTACTTACTAATCCTGCGCAGACGAAATCGCGGGCAACAGCTAGTTACTGCTAAAATGCGAAGCGGCGCGTTTTGCATACCGCTTACAACCATTTCATGAGACCATGATCGTCGTCGATAGATCAAATCGCAACGGCCTACCTTGCTGCAACTTTTAGAAGTTTCACTTCTGCCGTGTATGGATTGCACAAACACACTAGTTTTTTTTAAATGATCGACATTATACATGAAGGTTATTCTTACACTACCCATGAAAAACAAAAAAAGTAGTTAATTACATATTGTAACATTGTTTTTTTAGTAATAATCATATATTTCAGCCTCTTTCAATTGCTAATAACATTAGTTACAAATGTTTCGGACATTAACCTACAAACTAAGAGACTATAGGCACCGCTGTAATATTTGACTAAATATTTCAAATCCAGATATAGGCGATGTCTTTAAATATTCAAAATAAAACAACATAGGTATTAATTCACAAAAATATTTTTATTTGGTTGTACTGTATTCTACACAACGAGATGGATCAGTTGGAAAATATTCTTGGCATTTTGTCATGAGCCTTTTCAGAGCTTGTATATATTTTCTTTGAGTTTCATCATTCATTACGTGGGCGACGTTTTTGGAAAAAATTTTCTCACGACCAGTACGAGCGTGAATACCGACCATAGTCACACCAATGGGCCACGGGGCGTTACCTATTGCCATCTGTAGATACGCATCACTTGCCTGTTTTAAGAATAAATTTTTTTTAAAAAATAATTCAAAATTACATGTAAACAGATCAAAATTAGTTCTCGTCTAGTCGTAGTATAAAATAATGTTGAATTGGACTGATTTATATATATTTATAATGGAATTTTTAATGAAAACAATAATAATAAATCTGTATGACTTGAAATTACAAAAAAAAAAAGATTAAGGGGGCTTATAACAGAGAGAAATACACATATTAACCTATGTTATTAAAGTAATCCGCTTACCATTATATAATTTCTTTCTAATAAATGTTTAGTTATCTCCATGAGGCTGTCACAAATATCTTCTGGCAGAGTTTTTTTCTTTAATTTAATCATTAACGGTTTGAGATATACTTGTGTCTGTGTGTAGGTAGCTCTAACCATTTTGTGTTTTGTTGCTGTTTTTTCTGCAGCAGTAGCAGAATTTAGCTGTTGTCCCCAAAGTTTTAAGAGAAACTGGAACAAAAACAAAAATGTAAAATAACAAGAACAATCAAGGTAGGCTAAATTATAATTTCTTTTATGAACATAGAAAAGAATTGCATGAAGACATATGTCTTAAAAATTAAGTGGTAAATTTAAATTAATAACTTTTTCATAATGAGTTGTTGTGCTGGTGAAAACTGTTTGCTAAGGTTTTTTTTTTTCGTGTTTATGCAGAAAATCTTTATACAGCCCATACATATTATGTCTGTCATGGTGTGAATATTTCTATTTCTGTTGCACGTGTTTCTTGACTTCTAGCACAGGATTAATTTCCTTCTGGGAGTCATTGAGTATCATCATCATCATCATCATCACTTCAGCCTCACAATCCAATGCTGGACATAGGCCACTACAAGTTCGCGCCAAAAATGGCGTAAACTCATGTGCTTTGCCCATAGTCACCACACTGGGCAGGTGGGTTGGTAACCGCAGGGCTGGCTTTGGCTTTGTCATTCAGTATCAGATATTTATAATGTATACAGTGTAAGTATTTGGAGAAAATTTTACATAAGTTACATCTAATATAGTGAATATAATATAAGTTTTGGAGTACACTTTCCTCATACTTAGATATTATTAGCATGTGACTTACATGTTACTGTTTATACTTACTTTTAACAATGTCATTATTACATTCATATCATGGTTTCTATCACCTTGACCCATTGTTTTTGCCATCTCTTGAATAAATTCATAAGTTACAGTATCATCCATATCATCATCCTTCTGAGACTTTTCACTATCATTCTGCAAGCAAAACACATAGTTTCGATAATGTATGTAATATTGTATTGAGGTAGGGCACTGCTGGATATATCGTGAAGAAAATCTACAGCAGTCCGACTGTAGAAGAACCTTAAAACTTACATCATCATTACAGCTAAAATAGCTCTACTCTCAAGTGGTCTTCTGTTCTTGTGGGGAGTAAGGTTTTTTTTTTATTTGTTATTGTTTATAAAATTAACAATAATTAAAATAACAAAATAATAGCATAAAACCACTAATGTTTCAAACATGCTATCGTGCTCTACTGATAGATATAGTATATAATGTATGACTCTTCTTTTTAATATGTAAAACATTAACAAAAATACAAAAACTATTCGTAATTTTTATTGACCGACTTCAAAAAAAGGAGGTTACTCAATTTGACCATATATATATTTTTTATGTATGTTCAGAGATAACTCCGTCGTTTATGAACCAATTTTGATAATTCTTTTTTTGTTGGAAAGGAGATATCCCTAGTTTGGTACCGTGATAAGGAAACCAGGCTCTGATGATGAGATACCAGAGAAACTCTCGGAAATCCGCATAAATTTTTACTGGGTTTACCGATCTTAATGATTTTTAATTGAATCGAAAGCCGATGTTTATCATATGGTCACATTTAAATTTCATCGAGATCTGAATACAACTTTTGGAGTAATCTTTGTCTACTACTACTACTACTTGTCGATATAATTGAAGTCGGTTTTTCTTTGTTTGCCTGCAAACACAATTATATTATTTAAGTACTTTTTAACCCAAAATGTAACGAAGTAATGTTGTTTTAATGTAATGTATGTATTTCTACATGAAATATTTTTATACAAATCTGAGATAGGTAGTCCTAGGAGGGGGGGGACCGTAACTTGCTTATGATGCTTCTAGTGTTGTAGGTAGCTATAGTCTGCGGTAATCACTTACTATCAGGTGGGTCACAAGCTTGATTGTTAGCATGGGCTTATAATTTTTTTTTATCATTTAGTATATAAATGTATATTTGGGTTAATTTACCTGTGTTCCGAGTGCCAGTATTTCATTTAGGTAAGCTTGATCCACTTTCTCCATGGCTTCTTGGAAGTCATTCCTGAAACCCTGTAAATGTAAAGCAAAATTATTAAAATTGGTTAAAATAATTATTGTTTGCTATAAAACCTGCCTAATCCTTTATTGATTGTATCTTATTTTAATATTTATTCATAAAATTCATAATACAATTGTAATGAGTCATTATTTTCACTTGGTCACACGATTTTTTGCGAACTGGGGGGGGGGGGTCGGGGATTGGGTCAGCAACGCGCTTTCAATGCTTCTGGTATTTTAGGCGTCTATAAGCTACAGTAATCTCTTACCATCAGGTGAGCCGTACGCTTGTTTGCCGACCTGGTGATATATATAATATAAAAAAAAACAACTACTATTTTCATGAATCATCTTAATATTTTCTAACACTTTGTAGATGTTTCTCATAAAGAGAAAAATTAAGAAAATTAAATAAAATCAGTAAGTGTTAGTGTTTAAGCTTCATGCTTTTCAAAGTTCACCAGACAGGGCAAAATCTGTTTTATTAGCTAGCTGATTATAAAAAATAGGAACGAAAATATATAAAAACTATTGAAAAGTGTAAGTTCATCGATTACCCTATTGGCTTCTGGTTCTTGAATTTCAATTCTTCTTAATCTTTTGAAAGATTGTAGTTCACTCTCTCCAAACAATAATATTGGATGCCCTCTTTCCCTTAATCTTTTTATTACTTCTGTTCTGGGCAGAGATACACTTTCTGTCTGTTCTCTTTCAGTCTCTTGCTTATTGGCTGAAAGTATAATCAAATTGGTTAATATATTTTAAATGCACACTTGGTTGTCTATTACTACGTTAGGTATCCCAATGCCTGAGTTTTAGGTATCTGCTGACTGAAATAAATATAGATTAATTTTTGAATAAATATTTACCAAAAATTAAAAAAAAAATGACAGGTCAGGAATCAAGTACAAGCCTAACACGCATACTAACATCGGCTACGCGATAAAAAAATCCAAAAAATAGGTTTGTGCAAGTGTTTGTAGTTTTCAGAAGTCCCGGTTCCCGAACGGGAGCACGTAAACTTTGGGGATGGTATTGTGTGTTATGGTTGTGTGGTGTTATACTTTTTTTAAATCTCACCTTTTTCGATTTCCCTTTTTTTATCTATATTCTCTGCTTCAGTATTCTGTTGGTAATGTTTTTTGAAATATTCTTCCTGTTCCTTAGCAAGAAGTTCACCTCTTTTAAAATACTTTTTGTTTGGGTCCTGTTGTATAAATCATGTTTTATGAGTTTCACAAATATATACTACTTACAAATACTTAAAATCTTACGACTAAATCATACCAATATATTTTTTTCTTCCAGAAGTTTTCGCTTCTTAGCTATTTCTGCTTTGAGTATATCCATAATAAATTAAAAAAAACGTATATATGAGAAAATTAAACTTATGAAATGATAATATATTAGAATATAATAGACAAAACCACAAGATTAAATTTCTTAAATTTAAGATATGTAACAGTATATACACCAGTAATGAAAATAATTTTATATATTAAACATAAAAACGTAAACACAAATATTAAACATCTATTACATTTTATTTTATATTACTTTTTTATTTACATATGTATTATTTTTGGCATAGACATACATACCACAGAGTATAGTAATACTTACAGAAACGGAAGACCATCTATGCTCCATGGCACAGACACCATAAAGTAGAATAAAAATTAAAACAGACTAAAAATATTTAGTGATGCGTATTTACTTTGTATATCGAGTAGTCTGAAAATCGAGTAATTAAAAAAAATTCTTAAAACAAGAGCTTAATTTACCAATAAAAATTCGGTAGAGTTAATTTGTCTCAGCAGACATAACTTTATTTAAGGAATAATGATACCTTAAATAACGTACTTTTGCAGCGATTATATCGTTATATTTTTACCGGTTATTAATTCATTTAACCAAGAAGCTTATACAAAACACTGGAAAGTGCATCGTAAACAATGCTTTGAAGACAAAAAATTTGACCTTGAATTACGTCACGTATGTTCTTTATCTTTCTGTGGGGTGACCACGTTGATCCTAAGTTCAGGATCTATACTATTTAAAAATTTTGTCAAGCATTTACAAGACTTCTTTATTCTGTTAGCTCGCAAAAATGAAAAGGGACAGCAGCGTCTCTATGGACGATAATGGTAATAATCTATCAAAAAACGTTTACTATTTGAGCTGATATTTTTATCGTTTCTAGCTTCATTTTAAAGATTATTTCGGTAGATTATGACGCGCTAGGGATAAGGAATCTTCAAACTCAAGTGATGATTAGATGAGTTACTTGATGGACCCTATCGTAATATTTGCGATTAGTTTGATCTCAGCCCGATCCACGCGGGCATATCCGTCTTTATCTCCTGTAGTGAGCCATGTAGTGGATGTGGCAACGTCGCAATTTACTGTCACTGGTAGGCCGATGCGTAAAATAAAAAATCAGTGGACATGTTCTAGCTTAGTATAGTTTAGTGTTGATAAACAGACTTACACCAATTATTTGCTTTATTTTTATGGTGCGCACACTTTTTAATGCACATGAATGACACCTAACACAATAAATAATTAGATAATTTTGTGTTTCTAGAAACATCCAAGAGTGAATTAAAAAGGTAAACTGATGTAACAAAAGTTACAATGAAAAAAGACTTCGTGTTATATTATGGCTCATTTCTTTTAAACCACTGAACCGATCTAGATGAAATTTGTACTGTACGCTAAGATTGAAAGATTCTTAAAACAATTAAAAAATATTTTTAGATAAAGATAATCATCATCATCAGCAACCTATCAATGGCTCACTACTGAGTGCAGGTCTCCTCTCAGAATAAGGTTATAGGCCATAATAGTCTATCACGCTGGCCCAATGCGAATTGACGGACTTCACATACCTTCGAGAACTTAATGGGGAATTTCAGGTGTGCAAGTTTCTTCACGATATTTTCCTTCACCGTCGAAGCAAGTGTTATTTCATTACATAAAAGCACTTAAGTTCGAAAAGTCAGAGGTCCATGCCTGGGATTGAGGCGCGACCGCCTAAATAGGAAGCCACAGTCCAAACCACTAGGCTATTAATGTTTAGATAAAGATAAAGTAGGTATATTAAAAAACGAAATAAAACTTCTTCAAAAAGCGAATATTCTCTGTATTAATAGTTTCTTATTATGAATAATAAAAGTAGTCAACCTAAAATCAAAATCAAATCAAACTGTTTTTTGGAGTACAGTGTTGCTATAATAATAAGATAGGAGCTCCCTACAATTAGGGAAGTAAAACCAGAAAGGAGAACACTGATCTTACGAAATCCTGAAAACCAGCATCCACGTCAAGGTAGGTACAGATGGATATGCTGTTATATGCATGGTCTGACCATGTTCTTGGATAAGCAATGCAAAATGGTTTAGGGGAAAAAATTTGGTAAAATCATCCTTTTAATAATAAATAAATTTATTTGTAAAAAAAACATGCTGATCAAGTTAAAATTATACAAAAAACACATAGTGCATAATTTATAACAGGATAAAGTGAACGCAAATGAAAAACAAATAAAAGAAAAAATGAAAAGAGATAAAACATAAACTTATTGATTAAAAGTTGAGAACACACATATTGATTGGGATTTTTTGTATATAGCATGGCAATTTTAAATAAAGTGTGAGGGGGATAGAAAACATAACTGGGGTGAATGAACTTGTCTTGACTAAAATGTTTTAGATGCACTCTCAACTGTTTTATGTAAGCTTCTTGCATTTAAGTTTTAACGCAGGGCTTAGTAACGTTACCAATTACCATTGTAAAATACCGTTAAAAAGCGTTAGTTTTTTTCCGATACCTTTTATACTGTTAAAAATTTTAACAGAAATTAGGTAGTGGAAACATTTTTAACGTAATGATTTATTGGTAAATAGAATTATAACGATACCGATAACATTACCTCTGACGTCCCTAAATAACGATATTTTTAACGATACCTCTTCAAAGTTGTCGTTCCGTGAGTTCAACACGATGTGCAGGAATCTCTGCACCGCGTTACATCGCGCGGGAAAGTGATAACATTGACAAACGCGGGGCAATAAATTACATTATTTTAGCGCTATGCGATCGAATAAACATAAATAAAAGTTGGTACAACGTTCGATATACTCAAGCCATTTACGTATCCATTATTCAAACATCAATACTATATATAATACGGTAACTAGCATACATACGCTTCAGCCCGTAATATTCCACTGCTGGGCATAGGCTTCTTTCCTCATGTAGGAGAAGGATCAGAGCTTAATCCGCTACGCTGCCACCAATGCAGGTTGGCGGATATATTCTCTACTATGAGTAACGATCGCTATCAGATGTACATGATATAAACCGGGACCGACAGCTTAACGTGCTCTCTGAGGCACGGTGGTGAGACCCACAAGGACTGCACAAACACTCAGGCCAAGGCAAACATCTATATGGCCAATACAAATGTTTGTCATGTGCGGGGAACCAGTGCTGTGACCGTTGCGCAAACGTGTCTTCTGCTTAACCAAACGATAATGAAAAAGAAAATGTATTTCGTCCGATTTTCATTTTTTCAAGTAAAAAGTTTCGATATAATTCATCAGTTTTCATCTATCGCACTACATTTATAAATGACAAACTTAAGAAAAAAAATAATATATTACCGTTGTAAATTCATAAGTTTAAACTAAAAACTTTATGTTTAATTAATAGACAACACATATCTTCTATTATATATATATATAGATGAATGTTTGTCTGCATGTCCCTTATAGAATCGTAAACTATGGACTCGATCATGTCATGATCTTCAACAAAGGTTTCTGAGTTGATACGTTAAAAAAAAATTGTAGCAACGTGCGCAGGGTAACTAGGTAACTAGTTTTCAATAATTTTTAATTAAATTTCACTATATATTTCATAAATATACACAGTTCGGTAAGTAGGTTCTTATTACTTCCAAATGGGACTTGTAGGTGACTAATTAGCGCTCTAGGGTAATAATATAGCTAGAAAAGCCCTAGGGCGGTAAGTAATTAAAAAAAAACACTTCATTCTTTCAAAAAGTTCGCGTACATCTAACCATCATACTGGCAATAGACATCATGCATTCAGCCCAATTACCAAAGAGGTCGCTTTGCTATATTCAGCCTTGTCTTCGTGTGAGTATAATAGTCATCAATTTTAAATATCGAACGGCGAAGCTCAATTTCGATCTTGAAAAAAAAATTAAAAAGTTCTTTACTTGATTATTTTTAAATTAAATGTTTTATTCTTGTAATGCCGGTTTTTTTACTTACCTCACAATAGAGATGTAAAGTAGAATAGTTAGCTCGGGTGTAAGCATCAACTGCACCCTCGAACTATAGGCGCCCTCGCTGCGCTCGTGCGCCTAAATATCTCGGGCTGCAATTGATGCCTTACAGCCCTTGGCTACTAATCTACTATTATTGCATAAAATCATAAAAAGAGGTGAAAAATTAAAAATAAAATACAATTTTAGAGGCAAAATCCATTATGGAAAGGACTATATACGGCATAACTAATATTAAATACTAATTGTCCACGACATGGCATGGCGCATATAGTCCTTTCCATAATATATTATCAATATCATATCTATTTATTATCTACGATAATCAGATTAAGATAGAGATTTAGCAATGATTCCTAAGATATCGAATAATTGAAAATTTAATGAGCTTATAATTATTTTATAGAGAAAAACAGTAGTGGCAACAATTTTAAGATAATACGCAAAAATGTATATGAAATTTTTCTTAATTTTTAACATTTTATTACACGTAGAAGGTAAACAAAAGCACGCTATATTATATAATTAATACAAAGTGGTAAAAGTGTACGCATTTTATTTTTATTTATTCAGGCAGTTCACGTATAGTGGGCGGTGAAAAAACTCCTCCAGGATTTGGAAAGTTCGGTGTATCACTTCAAAGTAACATTGGGCGTCATGTATGTGGTGGTGCTATTATATCACATAAACACTTAGCAACTGCCGCACACTGCGTAAAGGGGTAGGTTGTTTTTTTTACAAATATGCGAAATATACTTTCGTCAAAATTTATTTTTTAAAAATTGAAAAATTAGCTGTATATATAACACTATAAATTTTATTTTAGAGCAAACCCTAAACATATAAATGTTGTTGTCGGTACGACGAACTTGGATGAAAGAGGATTACAATATGACGTAGAATCGGTACATGTTCATGATCTGTATAACTCCACCCTTAAAATAAACGATATCGCAGTTATTACAATAAAAGGTTTATTCGATTTAGAAAAGGTAGAAGTGATTAGACTTGATGAAAATGAATTGAAGGATGGAGAAATTGTATTATTAACAGGTTTCGGAGCTCAAGAGGTATCGTATATTTAATAAAACAATGTAATCACTTGTAGTTTCATTAATAAACCAATATGTATTTTTTAAATATTTATGCAGCCTAATGGAGAGTCGACTCGGAGAATGCACGCTTTGAATTTAACAGTATTTGAACAGGATGTTTGCCGTTACGCAATGCGTAACACACGAGATGTTTACGACTGTATGTTTTGCACATTTACAAAAATGGGACAAGGAACTTGCCACGTAAGTTGATATTTTTATTTTAACTTAAGAGGCACTTAACTGTTTTGATAATGATAAGATTCAAACTTTAGAAAAATCACTTCGAAGGTCATATATTCTAAAATGCATAATTTTTATATCAGCTGAGCTTTGCATTACTTTTACAAACCGAAAAATATTTATCAAATGTTTGTAAGACGAATCAGTTTCCTTAAATGAATATAAGAGGACTAAAAATATTGTAATTTTGGCTAGCTATTAAATTTGTTAAGCTATTAAATTTAATTAGTAATAAACAATGTCCATCACTTCAAATTTCAGGGTGATTCAGGGGGACCATTAACGAAGGATAACAAATTGGTTGGAATTGTTTCATGGGGCATTCCTTGTGCTGTAGGTTTCCCGGATATACACACAAGAATATCATCACACATTTCATGGATTCGTAGCATTATAGATAGAAAAGTTTGTAATTATTGCAATTACAAAAAAAAGAAGCTCTATAATTAATAAAACTGTTATATGAGTATATAAATCGTTTCACACCAGCTTTGGAATATTGAAAAAATAACGATTTACTTTTTAAGGCTGTTGTTTATTATTTACTTTTACCTGCTTATCATAAAGATATTTTTGTATAAAGTTCTTGATACTATTTTTACGTATCTGCAAAATAAATATTTTAGTTTAGTCATATGATTTTTATATTTTTTATTTTATATAACTATATATTTTTTATTTCAATGGACAAAAAAGTAATCGTCAACAAAATGTTTTAGAAGAAATAAAAATACCTTATAAGAACGATTAGTATTCGACATTTCCATAATAATTGCCATAACGGGTCGACCATGAGCACATTGGAAAGGAGTCTTACAAGACGACAGAGCACTAATCATACTCAAACAGTCGTTTTTAGACAAACAGTCTCCAAACTTAACTGCATATCTGCAAGCCTAAGTAATTTTTTAAAATACTACAACATTAGAATTTAATAAATAAGCTTAGAAAATAATTGATGTATAGTGTATATATTCAGCATAAAGATGAAAGTGCATGAAATTAAATGATAAAAGAGTCAAATGAAAAGTTTTTATATACAGTAATCATATCATAAAAATAATTACCTCACTATAAACAAGCTCCATTATAGATTTCGGATAAAACGACATATTTCCTCTAGCAGTTTTTATTTCTTCAATTTTTTCAGAAATAAGTTTTCGTATAGCTTTTAAAACCACTTCTATCTATAGCATTTACAAATAAAATTACAATTTCGTTAACTTTTCAATAATTACGTTTCAAGATAACTGTGAATTTGTACCTTTCTAGGGTTTCTACCAAGTATAGCTTTTGGTACAGCATGTATAATTACATCTTTGTCTGTAAATGTCCATTGTAATCCAAATTGAGAAAATTTTTCCTTATAGTTATAAAGATAAAAGTAATCCTCACAATTAACTTTTAACATATATTTCTCGAATTCAACACTTTTCCACTCCATGCCATCGATGTAATCTAGTTAAAATTTATTGGTTTAAATAATTATTATTAATAATTACATTCATAGAATTGTTTTCTAATGTTTACGCGAATTTTACTCATTTAATAAACCACTTTTTTCGGATTTTATCGCGGTTTATTGTTAACTTTTGATTCCCGACGTTTCGGATACTTTACAGCAACCATGGTCACGGGAGGACTGAGGTGTCAGACGTCCCAACGTTACAAAGTTATTCGAAACTACCCGACATACATCAATATCTTATATAGTCCTATCTACGCAGAATGTGCTAATTGAGTCTTTAATCTGTGGTGAATTATGCTTGGTTTTTGATTTAATTATATTAATAATGGGGTCCCAAGCAGGTGGTAATTGCCAGCCATCTTCTCTATTGAAATTTGGATGTTTTTTAATTTCAATAGCCTCACGGATCATCCTTGGTTGGAATCGGTGTTCTTTTGCGAGGATCTGTGGTTTATCGAATCTAATATAATGGCTAGCTGTGTCTAGACTGTGTTCACAGATTGCGGACTTAGTATAGCGACGATGTTTTAAGTCAGCTATATGTTCCTTAACGCGAGTTTTGATCGATCGTTTTGTTTGTCCTATATAAGATTCGGAGGCTATCAGACAAGATATATCGTCAGCATTACGACGAAGTTCTGTGCCGAAACTAAATCTTCCCCGCGAACAATTAAAAGCCTTATTAAATCTACGAAACAGACGTGAATTAACGGTTCTTCGTGCGGATAAGGGTAATGCAACGGTTGTGATGGATACGTCAGATTACAATGATAAAATTCAACAACTATTATCGGATGAAAGCACTTACACAAATATCAAAGCCGATCCAACTAACAAGGTTTTGAAAATTACTACTAATCTAATCAAAAAGTACTCCGAGTCGTTGAATCTAGACGTCAAATCTTTGATTCCTTCTTGTCCAAAACCACCTAAGCTGTATGGTTTGCCAAAAATACACAAGGCTGATGCTCCACTCCGTCCAATTGTCAGCCAGATCGACTCACCAACCTACAGACTGGCTAAACATGTTGCCCATGTACTTTCGCCACTGCGTGGACAAACCAGAGCACATACACGGGATTCGTACCACTTTGTTAATGAGATCAAACATCTACATCTCAGTGACAATGAAACTATGGTTAGTTTTGATGTGCAATCACTCTTTACATGCTTACCGGTTGAAGATTGCATTAGTATTGTGTCAAGAAAGCTGAAGGAAAATGACATGCCGATAGAATATGCTGACCTTCTCAAGCATTGCCTTACATCTGGCTACATGTTGTGGAATAATCAGTTCTACAAGCAAGTAGATGGCGTAGCGATGGGTTCACCAGTATCCCCCGTTGTTGCCGACATATTTATGGAGGACTTCGAGGAAACTGCTCTGCGTACCTCGCCCATAACACCCAGGTTCTACAAACGGTATGTAGATGATACTTTCACAATATTACCATCTGATAAAGTATCCATATTCTTACAACATCTTAACTCCATAAATTCCAAAATTCAATTCACAATGGAGTTGGAGGCAAATAAATCTTTAGCTTTCTTAGATGTATTAGTCATCCGTAATCCCAACAATACCTTAAGCCATACAGTGTATAGAAAGCATACCCATACGGATAGGTACTTAAACGGCGAATCACACCATCATCCTACACAGTTAGCTACCGTGGGTAAATCTTTGTTTCAGAGAGCACGAGGGATCTGCGATGAGCGACACCTGGAGACCGAACTTCAACATGTCAAGCAAGTACTGCGAGACAACAAGCTTCGGGTACCGCGTCCTCATCGCAGTGAACGTGTGAAACCAGCCACCGTCGAACGAGTACCTGCTGTGCTACCTTTATGAAAGGGGTCACTGACAAGATTGGCTTCATCTTAAAGCGAGCTTCTATAAAAACTTTTTTCAAGCCGCCAAAAACGATAAGTCAATTTTTACCATCTGTCAAGTGTCATATACCCTTACAAGATGCAGGAGTATACAAGCTTGATTGTGACTGTGGTCTCTCTTATATAGGACAAACAAAACGATCGATCAAAACTCGCGTTAAGGAACATATAGCTGACTTAAAACATCGTCGCTATACTAAGTCCGCAATCTGTGAACACAGTCTAGACACAGCTAGACATTATATTAGATTCGATAAACCACAGATCCTCGCAAAAGAACACCGATTCCAACCAAGGATGATCCGTGAGGCTATTGAAATTAAAAAACATCCAAATTTCAATAGAGAAGATGGCTGGCAATTACCACCTGCTTGGGACCCCATTATTAATATAATTAAATCAAAAACCAAGCATAATTCACCACAGATTAAAGACTCAATTAGCACATTCTGCGTAGATAGGACTATATAAGATATTGATGTATGTCGGGTAGTTTCGAATAACTTTGTAACGTTGGGACGTCTGACACCTCAGTCCTCCCGTGACCATGGTTGCTGTAAAGTATCCGAAACGTCGGGAATCAAAAGTTAACAATAAACCGCGATAAAATCCGAAAAAAGTGTTTTATTAAATACATTCATAGAAATTAAAATTTATTACTTTAACTAAATTAACTGATTTCTTATTAATGCTATGTCGTACAAAATTATTAATATGTAAGTAACTCTTCTTACTACCTTATATGACATCACAACCAACCCGTAATACATTGAATATGCACTGACCTAATCTGCTACTTGTTTAAATTTGCAACTATGAGTTAAATCATCTTTCTAACAAGAAATTAAGTAGAAGAATGATAACTTCATACTAAGCTTAAAAAAAGGCGTACCTGATAAATTTTTTTCAAGTCTTACTCTTTCATCCACAGCATGTTGATCGAAAAACGTTAAAAATTCTGTCGGCTTTTCAGAATGTGATCTGCTTTGTACTATGGCAGCTATAAACTTTTTATCTATCTGTCCTATTATCTATATCATAGCGATAATTATATAACTTATAAAATTAAATAAAATAAAAAAATATATAAATAAAATTAGGGTTACTTTAGCATGTTTTAATGATTCAGAATTGAATGTTAGATTTGAATTATCTTTGTTGATTACGTCGGTAGCTCTATTAAGTTCTTTTGAAAATGTATATTTAATATTCTGGATATTAGGTTCAAAGATTTCAAACTTATTGCGAACATCGTTTGCAAATTCTTTGTAAATAATCTGAAATTAAAACTAAATTTTTAGGTGCTAAAAACAATAGAAGAAAAAAAATTGTGTCACCACTTACATCTTCAAAGTATTCTTCATTTATATTGTATTTGCCTAAATTTTTGTAAAATTTATTGTTGAAAATTTGGGACATACCTGTAAACAAACTTTTCTTGAAATGTTGCTGTTTTATAATCACGCATTTACAAATTTCACATACCTTTGGGAACAAAATTATGACGACTTCGAATTTTAAAATAATCTTCATTAATTGTCTCGTTATTTGGTATTTGTATAGAAGAATAATAATTTTTTAGTGGTAAATTTTTAATCAGCTCGTTATTTGGGTCATCTTTTTGTATAATATCGTGTATCGGTTTTTTATTTGCACTAAAATCTTTTGTAACAGCATAAGTTTCAACTTTTTCATCACAAAGATACTGAGATTTTTGTTCTCTCTCATAAGTAATATTATTACAACGAATAAAATTTACAACAGTATCATCTCTTTTTTCATTCTGCAAAAAACTTAACTCAAACTCTTCTTCAACGTTTCGCAATTCGTTACTATCTAATATTGCTTCACAATATATCAAAGGTTCTATAGATTCATCATTGCTATGAGACTCAGATATAAAAACAGACTTATCTTTGTCATAATAGTTATCATTTCTAGAAACTACACTTCTATTTGTAATTGTAACAGAGGGTAACGTCTTTGTAATGTTATTTTTGCAACTTAAATTTGTCAACATACGTAGTGAGTATGTTTTATTAGTATTTTGATTATTCGAATGAAATGAATTCAAAATATCAATCGAATACGTATTAGCCAATTCAAAATTTATATTGCACGATGAGTTATAATTAAAGCTATTTGTAGAATTTGCCGTATCACAAGGATGACTCAAAATATTATTACTATTTTTATGATCAACATTTGTTACACTCATGTGTCTATTGCTGTATTCATTTAAAAGTGCATTTTTTAACATATTAATATTTCTATTATGTTGATTTACATCATCATAAATTTGGTTAAAGATGTTTCGATTCAAAAACGCTTTTCCTTTAGAATAGTCATGACTTGTTCTTTTACTTAGTTCCATGTTTTTCTTATGGCTGTTATAGGTAATATCAGTAATTGTCGTTTCATCTAAAATTATTTAAGAAATATAATTGTGTTGCTCGCAAACGAAAAAAAAAACCGACTTCAATTACATCGACGAGTAATACAACGTAGATCGACGAAAAAATAGTCTACGCGTTATCAAAGATTACTCAAAAAGTAGTTATCAGATCTCAATAAAAATTTTATGTGACTATATGACAAACATCAGCTTTCGATTAAATTAAAAATTATTAAAATCGGTACACCCAGTAAAAAGTTATTGCGGATTTTCAAGAGTTTCCCTCGATTTCTCTAGGATCCCATCATCAGATCCTGGTTTCCTTATCATGGTACTAAACTAGGGATATCTCCTTTCCACCAAAAAAAGAATTATCAAAATCGATACATCCAGTAGAAAGTTATGCGGTATAATACAACATAGGTCGACGAAAAAAGCGTCAAATAAAAACGCATTATTAGATATACCTCGAAAAGTAATCTCAAATAAATTTAAATGGGACCAATTGGCACACACCACTTTTCGATTTAAAAAAAATTGTCGAAATCGGTCCACACGGTCAAAAGTTCTGATGTAACATACATAAAAAAAATACAGTCGAATTGAGAACCTCCTCCTTTTTTAGAAGTCGGTTAATAACTTATTTATTTTACTTAATTTAGCTGTAATTTAGTATTTTAAAACAAAGGTCGTTAAAACTAAAATATAAATTACAAAAACTTTTTTTGAATAACAATTACTTATTAAACTTATTTTACAATTTCGATATTTTTTTATCAATCGATTATAGACTTTTAGATTGTGACTTAAATCGATTGACTACGATCGACACTATTTCAGTCGAGCGCCTATCAATACTACTAAGCGGGCTTGGAAAACCGTTACAATTCATTATATCGGTATTTTTTTTTTACGTTAACGTTCGTTTAACGTTATTTTTAAGTTACATATTATAAGGTATATTCAAAGGCATTGAAATTATTATTTATAAAGGTAGTAGGTATATGTACATGAAAGAGGCAGATAAAATTTGTAATTCAAGATCGCTTTTATTGAATTTTAAATTATTACTGAATGCGCTTTGCTTCTTTAGTGTGCTATTGTTCCTTGTTTATTATAATTTAACTTATATTATAAATACTTACATAATATGAATAGTTATATAAAATATAATGCATATTAAAGGAAGTTTCAATTTTAGGTTTAGGGGATTTTGTTTCTAATTTAGGGACTAGTTAAAAGCTTTAGAGAAAAGGTTTTTTTCCAGGTGTTGGGGACACTAGAACCTTGTTGCTATGGAAAATGGACTATGGCAGAAACCTGGCTTCATAACTGTACACCCTAAGTGCAAAACCAAATAACTGAAAAATATGATCAATCGACCTTATTTTACGTTACACAATATTATGTACATTAAAATATATAATTTTACGCTAAATAATATAGCCATGTTACAAAATTTTTAATGACACTTTTTTTTTGTAAAATAAATTACTTACAGGATTCTCCAATTTCTTCTATAACTGTATTTTTATCTTTTAAGAATATATTCATATGTGACTTTTCTATGTTATCAGCAGTCTTCAATAAGTCATAGGACGTTTTAAGTTCTATGATTGAACTGTTATTAGCTACATTTATTTGTTTATTTAATGTATTCTGATCTTCTATTTTAGAATGCTGTAAATCCAATTTGTTATCCATGTTGAAATTACTATTGTAATTACAATCTAAATCTATTATTTGTTTCGTATTAAATTCATTCATTTTATTATTAAATAGTCTATTTTGAAATGCGTTTTGTACTTCATGTGAGAGCTTCTGACATCTTTTTTGAATTGATTTTGTTTCCTCTTTAAATTTTCTTAAAAGATGTTCATTATAGTCATTTAGTTTATGAGTTACCTTTTTTGTTTTATTATTCTTATTTGATTTCTTTTTGTTTCTTTTCTTATTAATACTAGAGTATATAATGTCTAGTTTTCTATTATTTCCAATTTTACAAACTGTTTTGTTATTGTGGGTTTTATTTGTAGTAATATTTGTAATCTTAGTTTTTCTTTTTTTACCTTTTAGTTGTTTCTCAGATTTTTGTAATTTATTATTAGTTTTTTTATCTTTCCTTTTAATATTTTTACCTAAAAATATATCAATCAAAATATATAATCATACATGCATCAAAATATA
Organism: Melitaea cinxia; assembly: GCF_905220565.1. Classification (NCBI taxonomy): domain Eukaryota; kingdom Metazoa; phylum Arthropoda; class Insecta; order Lepidoptera; family Nymphalidae; genus Melitaea; species Melitaea cinxia. Next base: position 10,183,664 of record NC_059404.1, read on the forward strand.
TAATGCATACATGCACATGTATTTAAAAAGAAAGAAAATTAATGTAATAATTTACCTTTTTTGCCTTTTTGTAGTCCTGTAATATTATCTTTTATTAAATGTTTATTTAATATTCTCTCCATAATTTCTTTAACTTCTATTCTTGTGTCATGTTTATTCTTATTATTTACTTCGTTGATTTTTATTAGTTTTACGTTGTCGTCCCCACAATAAAAGTTGACCAATTTCTCAATAAGTTTTTCAATTTCTTCGTAATTTTTAAAATCAACAAGAGTTTGTTTGTTGTTATTATAGTTAATATCAAAATCAGGACATGATATAAAAATAAAGTAAAATGGTATTTTACAATTTAAATCTATTTCATCTGTAAACTTTTATTTATATTATGTAAGTAAATTACAGAAAATGAACTTAATGCGATAAAATTAATAAAAATAGTTACCTTTTCTTTTATCTTTTTATTTGTTCTGATACAAAGTTTTTTACTAAGACATTCATTTATTTTTTTATGTAAAAAACTTTTTGAAATATTTCTACCATTAATGTAAAGCCACTGATACTTTTTTGCCAGTTCATTGTTTTTACTAATGTATGCTTTTACTTTATATTCATTTTTTTCTACTTGAAGATCTTGTAAATCATTTCTTTTTATTTGAAATAGTGTCCATAGCGTTTGGTAAACAGTTCTATTTTTATGAACTTTAAAAATAATTTCATTTTTGGAATCGTCTCTAAGACTCAGTGATACATTACAATGCACTAAAGAAATCTGTTCTAGAAATAATTTTATACTATTTATTTCATTCAATGCATTTATCGATTTCTGTTGTATATTTAGATTATATAGAAATCCTGAAACGTCCACCTGAAATGTGTGTTAAAAATTAAAAACTCAATGATTAAATGATCTAAATAAATTTTTAAAAAACTTACAGTTGTTCCTTTAGAAGGTCTTAAAGTAGTTAAATAAAATTCTTCTGTGCAACCGTTACGGAATATCTTCGTCCAGGTTTCTTGAGAATTTTGATATCTAGACGATATATTAACAGTTTTGGAAATTTCTATGATACTTGCCAAGGATATTCCTTTGAATCCGTATTTATTTGGTCTAGATTTCAATGAAGCGACATCTAAAAACTTATTTGTGACGTATTTTTCTCCCAAAAGTCTAAAATTATCTTTAGTGATACCTGTTCCATTGTCTAATACTTGAACGTATTTTTTTTCGATACAAACTCGAACTGCTATTGAGGTAGACTTTGCGTCGAGCGAATTATAAACCTAAAACATGTGTATTGACATAAATGTTTAAATAAAACTGCTAAAATATTTTTTACAATAATAATTACCAATTCTTCAATGGCTCGTAGAAAATTATTCACGGTAATAGAAGCACAAATTATATTTTGATCTCTATCTGGTATTCTCTTTAATGTCATTTTGTCTATTTGGTTATTACTGTTAACTGTATTTGTGTATTATGTACCGACATACTATTTGAATTTTTGTTTTTATAGCCAAACATTTAAAGTTCGATTTTCGAAAAATAAAAAATGAATTTAATTTTTTTTTAATTTCGATACATCTTGTGCCAAATGTGCACTACATTCCGCCAATGATAGTCAATGATAGATTGGAGTTTGTATTTTAATTAAAAAATTAAAAATATAAAATATGTATACGCAGCAAAATTGTAAGCAGTGGATGACCTTTTAAAGGAAGCTGAACAATTATATATTTTTTTAATTTTATATGTTCTTTATTGTATTATCTTTGTATTTCGTTTTTGTACTTATAGATTTTTATTGTTGATATATGTCCTATAAATTATCGTTTATGTCATTACGTTCAAATATTTCAAACTATATCTGCTTTCATACTTCACGGCAAAGAAGGGTCAATAAACCTAAAGCTTTGAATAAATATCCAAACTTAACATAAATAAAATAAATGTTTAAATTTAACTGCCGTGAATATAAGATAAGAGATTTTAGATTACATGTGTATGATAAATCAAAATATTTTGCGCTATTAGCACTTTGAGCACAGATTTCTAAATAGTTACTAAGTAAATTTGAGTAGTATATATATATATATATACATATGTACTATACCTACATTGTTGTGATGATGCTATTACATAATTACCAACAATATTTACCGGTTACTCAGCATCTAATTACGAGAAAATACGAAATGAGAGTCATTATGAAATGTAATAACGATGGGATGTCTATTTGTTTAAAAACACCTAGGACTTATCCTATGTCCTACAAAAAAAAAAAATTGCTAAAAAAATTAAAATTATGTAAGTAGGTATTATAACAATAACTTCAGGCTGAATTTGAATTTAGAACCTTCGAACCTATGATTAAAAGTCACGTGATCTACTTATTTGAGCTATCACTGTGCTATTCCGATTTATTTATTTATTTATTTATTTATAGATACACCAACAGCATTACAAAAATTACAATACAATAACTCCACTCCACAATATTAAGATAGTATGCATGCCAATTACAGGTATGTACATCACTCTTAATTAATTAAATTTGATCTTTATACAATCACAAATGGGAAAATAATACAAAAAAAAAACTAATGTGAGTTCACGTTACATACTCTCGCAATGTAGGTAATATAGGGAAAAATTCGGAAATATAATCTAAAATAAAAACTATAACAACAAACTTAACAAGTATGCAGGTTATACAGAGGGTAACGAACAGAAATGTGCAGTAAGTTTTTTTCGAATGCTGGAGACTGAATCCTTAAAAATATCTATATCTGATATTGACGCGGTGAGTCGGTTATACTCAGAGCATAATCGCGGTATTGGAGCACCTTTGAGAATGTTAGTCCTACATGTTGGAACGCATAGTAACGCGATGTCGTGGATATTTTCGGTTGACGTCAGCTTTATGTGCTTATGTAAGTCCGCGCAATCTATATAACCTGACAAGATATTTATAAGGAAGGTAATGTCGAGATAAGTGTCTTTATGGGATATACCAGGACTGTGAAATGCCAGGTGCCTCGTAAAAGATCTTTGAATGCTTTCAATACGCTGTGAGTGAATTGTATATTGTGGGTTCCAGATCACTGACGCAAATTCAAGCCTGCTTCGCACTAGTGAGTTAAACAAAATTGTTTTTGCTTCTGGGTGTAGAAATCCTTTAGTATTCCTTTTAAGGAAGCCTAGCATTCTGGAAGCCTGGTTAACCACAGTATAATCAGATTTATTAATCTTATGAAATTCTTAATAATGTAAGTAAATATTTCTAGAGGTGTAAATTTTTATTATTTGGGTTGATCAACTATTCTTTGTACATTTTGTAAGGATTTTAAAAAATAGTAAGTAAAAAACAAGGCGAATTTCTTTTACACTTTCTTTTTACTTTATTAGAATATTTACTAATCATGGACTGATGTTCATTTATATGTTTAGGATTTCTATGGCCATCTTTGTTTTTATTTTTATTTTAGAACTTTCAAAGGCCGTTACTTAGTCGACAGAAGTTTTAAAATATGGGATGGAGGAATATGTAAATCGATGGTTGAAAATATGTAAATGGGTTAGGAAAAAAAATATAGATTGTGATAAAAAATGGAAATTAATGCGTTTTCATACAATATTTTTAAATTAATGCGTCAATGTACAACTGAACTAGTCATGAGGATAGCGATTATTTGTATGGGAACGAGATCTTGTCAACTAAGTTACCGTTAAAATAATTGAATCATAATAATGAAATGCCGTTTAATATCAATGCTGTGTAATATCAATGCTGTGTATTCTAAAAACTGTTTATAATATGAAATTTGGTAAAGATTAGTTTTGTGTGTCATACATATAGGTATACTAGCTAAAAAAAAAGTATAGTCTTCCACAATAAATGGGCTATCTAACGCTGAACGAAGCGTTCAAATAAACAAGCAACGAAAAAACAAACTCTTCAGCTTTATAATCTTAAGTATAGAATAAGCTTAAGGACAATGTTTTTACAAAGAATAGTTGATTGACCCATTTACTAAAACTGATAGAAAACTAGTTACATCCATCGATTTTTAACCGACTTCAAAAAAGGAGGAGGTTACTCAATTCGACCGTATATATGTATTTTTTTATGTATGTTCGGGGATAGCTTCGGCGTTTATGAACCGATTTTGATAATTCTTTTTTTGTCGGAGAGGAGATATCCCAAGTGTGGTATCATGATAACGAAACTAAGATCTGATGATGGAATCGCAGAGAAATCGAGGGAAACCCTCAAAAATCGTGGTGGCGACTAGTGCGTTTGTCAATTTTTTTCGTCTACTTACGTTGTATTACTTATAATTGAAGACGGTATTTTTCGTTTACGAGCAAACACAATTTTATAAGTATAAATTAAGTTTTAAATGTAAATTAGACTGGGATTTGCTTGTCACACTGAAAACTCTCACGTGTTCTTTGTCCGTCGTGCTAATTAAGCTTCCTTTTACGGTGGATTTTTTTATTGATGTAAGGGGGTAAATTGTCGATTTATCGAGTGATCGATGTCGAGCAAACACAATTATTACAACAACTTTAAATGTTTCATGTGTTATCTCTTCATCTAAATTTAGTTACTATGCTTCGTAAAATATCAAATAAAAAGATCAACTAATTTAATAAACTAATCGAAAAGCATTCATTGAGGTTAAGCATAGCAGAAAATATCCTGCTCAAAATTTGGAGACTGGGTAAGTAGTTCAACTTTACAGAAGTCCACAGCCGAAATCTGCAATTATCTTAAAAAATATACAGTAAAAATGATTATACCTAATCGAAAAAAAAAAAAAATCAGGTTAGGTATATTTTCTTTTAACGGAAAATAATAATAGTCCGGTCAAATTAGAAATAAATAGTGATCAAATAACAAAAACTCGATAGACCTGAATTTTATTTACTAGGTACTCTAGTGGCATGGTGATTGTTAGGAAAAAAGTATGAGGATCATTTTTGAATACAATTTTATGATTAACAATTTACGTTACGGCTATATTTTTGATAAAACTTACCGTTTTCGAGAAAATTAGAAAAAAAATTGACCTTTAACCTTGAGTAATTTTATCACACATGAAATCGATGGGTACTTTTCTTATTTTATTTCTACATGTAGGTACTCTAGGTCTCTAGCAAATTCAGCTCTGTCGGAGTGTTTGTAATTTGAAATAATTATTTTAACCAGACTTAAAGTAATTGTCGGACAAATAAAACTAAAATATCGTAAACGTGTCAAATTTTAAATCCGTCACAAGTCCCAGGTTACTACGACCTATTGTTAGTACTTACCTACAAATTGAAAAGAAAGAGAATTAATTAAATATTTAATTAAATAGGTATTCATAGAATAATTGATACAAACCTTCACTGTGACACAAAATCAATAAATAATTGAATAAGAAATATACTTGAAAACTTCATACATTATACAACTTGAGCAAGCCCATCGATTGCTTTTTCAACCCTGAACTCGTATTGGGACTGAAGCGGCGTTTATACATTGAATAGTCATACTATGATACATCATATGAACCTCACGCGATTGTAAATTACATAAACTTTTTAAATCCTTTTAAAAAGAACTAAGTAAAAAGTTTTTTATTTTATTATATTAGTTATTATGCGCTTAAATATAAGTTCGATAAATGTTGTAGTAGTTTAAGTTATACTAAAAGTATACGTGAATTAAATTAAATGTCTATAAGTGAAGAGTTTATGTCTGTTATACATATGATGAATATTTCGTTGGAAGAGGAAATTAGATTATTCTGGGAATATGTTAAACGGTGAGTTTGATAAATCAACACAAATATCGCTTCAACATGCTTGCTTGGTTACGGTTATGAATGTAATGTTATGACATTATAAAAGTCAACGTTTAACTAGCTGAAATTAGTTGCGGCATATTTGTAAAAAGCTTTGATTTCATTTAAGTTATTTACTTTTATTTGTGTATGACAATAATAAAATAATCTATTGTGCATATGACGCTAATAACCATTTATTATATGTACATTTTTTCTTTATATCTACCGGCACATTTGATATCGCTTTGATAAAAATCAAATGAGGTAAAATATACTTTGATTGATAAAAGTTATAATTGTAACAAATAAATTACAAAAATATTTAACAACCTCTTATTATTTGAGATTAATTTCTCTTATTCTATATATATATATATATATATATATATATATATATATATATATATATATATATATATATATAAATGGATATATATGTATGTGTGTTTATGTGTATGAATATTTACCTATATATGTATGTACACTTCCATGCTTATTCTTTGTCATGTCCTTTTCTTGCTTAGTTTTGTCTGAAAGAGATCGCTCTTTTAATGATAAGATTTTGTACATAATTATGTATGTAATTTTGTTTGATATAAAAATGTCCTCTTTTAGTGTACAATAAGTGTACAACAAAATTTAGTGTAAATACATAACTTATCTTAACATTCTCACAGAATGGAGTTACGTTAGAATGTGGATAAGTTTAGCTACTACATTATGTTTTCTAAGAAGTTTAAGAGGACGTCTCCATAGTTTAGGTGAATTCTGATAAAAGTATAATGACTAATGATTAAGGTAAGATAATAGGTCCGTTACGATTGGTTTTAATGTTTTATTGCAAATTATAAAATAATATAAATTATCTAATAGTTATATTGTGGAGTCATATCCTAATGTTTAATCTGCTGTGTAACTTTTGTCAATTTTTGTATATTGGCGTATTTAAAGTGTAATAAATACAAAAGGATTAACGTTAATTTTTTTTTTAAATATTTCTCCGTCTCTATATTTGACTCATCATTGCAGCCTATACAGTCCACTGCTGGACATAGGCCTCCACAAGTTTACGTCAAAAATAACGTGAACTCATGTGTTTTGCCCATAGTCACCACGCTGGGCAGGCGGGTTGGTGACCGCAGTACTGGCTTTGTCGCACCGAAGACGCTGCTGCCCGTCTTCGGCCTGTGTATTTCAAAGCCAGCAGTTGGATGGTTATCCCGCCATCGGTCGGCTTCTTAAGTTCCAAGATGGTTGTGGAACCTTGTTATCCCTTAGTCGCCTCTTACGACACCCACGGGAAGAGAGGGGGTGGCTAAATTCTTTAGTGCCGTAGCCACACAGCTGTATCAAGAAACCTATACTGAGTTTAAAACAGCTTTGTAAAGATGGCTTATTCCGAAAGTATAATAAGAATATAAATAATTGCTACCTATGATATATTAAAAGTTATAGATCTTTTATTGCTACATTATATACTTATCTATTTACCAAGTTCCAACATAATTGTATCATACCTGATTTTTGAATATTGCGGGTAGATATATTTATTTTTTGCTGAATCTTTTTAAGCGATCAATTAAAAATGGCAATTTAAAATTAAAGAATAAAAATACAGCACTACGTCTATTAAGTACGGCCTTCGTTGTACTGAATAGATGACCTGCACGGTTTCACTTGCTACCAACGGTAGTGAAACTAAATATTATTTATTTTAACATTACATTCATCCTACATTTTAATATGCAGCTAAAACGGCGAAAAAGCTCGCGTTTCTTATATAGGAGATAGACGTTGTCCAGTCTTGAGAACTGTAAAAAACATAAAGTTTAAATAAAAAACAAATATCTGGATAGACACACCCTAATCACCAAGTGGTATGAAATGTTACGACATTTTCTCAAACCTGCTCTATCTAGATAAATTAGGTAAAGGTACTATAAAATTTAATATAAAAATCGGTAGAGTCGTTAATTTTAAATGTGTATTATTTACTGAGGTTTTATAATTAGAGGAAGAACAGCGACGTCTGTGTACGGTCTCCATGGGCGCCATTAGTTACGGTAGTCCTAATTATTACAACTATCCACAAAGCGTTTTAACTGATTATTTAGGAAAAAAAACATATTCAAGCATTCCTAAAGTTTTACAAACTCCTTATCTTGTTGATTAACGAAGTGCCCTTATTGTTGCGAAACAATGTTCTGGTGATGACTTCGTACAAAAACATTTTTCTACTTAAAATTTTAATCCTATAAATACTGTGAAAAGTTGTGGGACTGCACCATTCCTGTTTAAGAACTAGGATAGTCAAGAGACATTCAAAGTAAGTATCGGTGTACTTATTTAATTTAAATACTTAATAATTCTTTGATGCATGTTTTTAATCATGTTTTTTTGTTCCAGATGCTTAAGATTTTAGTTTTCTGTTTGGTAGTGGTATCAGCCTTATCAGCTGAAATACTAACACACGCAACATTGGATAAGGAAGTACGGTTTAAACCAGAAGGCGAGGAAGCGATCGAAACCCACGCTATTTATAAGAAGCAGTCAAATCCTGAACCAAAACATCATCCAGTGTATAGAGCAGAGGAGCATCAGAATGAAGGTCGTGCAAAAATTGAGCCAGTCAGGCCTAGAGATCCTGTCATAAATCATGACATGTTAGCTGATGAACCAGTCTCGGTATCGGCTTCAGAAGTTAACAGAAACGTTAGTACAATCAGAATAATATTTTTTTATTAAGTTAGGTTATAGTTTAGTGTACGCTTTAATACTTTTCTGTCTTCATTCATTGTGAATGTCTTCTCAAAAGTAGATGTATTATTTCTAATTTAACGAAAGCAATGTTTCTCAACAACTCTCATAAGCTTGTGAGAGTAAAAATTTGTTCAAAGTACTTGGGTATTACTCCAAAGGTCTAAAACTTAGAACTAAAGTAAAAAACTAATGCTTACTATAAATTCACGTGGTCGAAAAGATCTAGTAAGACAATATAAGTAAAATTTAAGCGCTACGGACACTCAAATTTTTTCCCATAGATTTTGTTGTTCATGTTAATTAAACAGTCGAATTTAATAATGTAAAATGTCATGGAAGATTACATGTAACTAGGTATGTTAAACTTTTCATAATTTCGATAAAATTTCAGGATAATATTTATGGCTTTCCTGGCCCGATCGAAGTGGCATACCCTGATGTGCCGTATGCTCCTGGTTATCCATATGGACACGGATACTCTGCATTAAATAAGTAAGCAATTTCATTTTATCCGCCAACACGCATTGTAGCAGCGTGGTGGATTAAGCTCTGATCCTTCTCTTACATTGGGAAAGACGCCTATGCACAAATGTGGAATATTACAGGCTGAAGTGTATTTAGATGACACAAGCCAACACTGATTATGGCTATGGCCTGGTAGTTTTAATCGTAGTGGATACCTAACGTTACTATAGTAGTGACTAGGTACCACTTATATTGGTATTAGAGCTATATAAGTTGTAAAGCTAGAAATTAAAGTTTTAATAGAGGTGTAAATTTATAGTTATATATAAAATTTCCAATAATTCATATGAGTTTTTACTTCATTTCTATGATAACTTTGAATTAATCATACATTACAGCTATGATCTCTACGGAAACAGTGATTATCTTATGGAACCGGATACGTCTTCACTTGGACTTCTATGGAGTCAAGTACCTGATTCAAGGGTTTGTATCAATAATTTACATACCAAAAAATTTTATTTTAAAAATTCCAAATTCACATAATTCCTTAGCGCGTTAATCTTATAGCGTAAAAAATAAAATAAATAAAATAATTGTGATAAAATATCCTATTAATAATTTACTATCTGGATGTTAATACATTCTTATACAAAGTTTTCTAATAATTATGTAAGTGGCTTTACTTACAGTTAAAACCACGAATATCGAAATCAAACATTTCTTTTCTCAAGTAGGGATCAAAGCTTTTTTGAATCGTCATTTTACAAATTGTAATTACATTAGTCTTGAACAAAATAATTATGGATATTATGGGTTATTCAAAAAGTAGGCACTGCTGAAAAGAGTCGGGAAGAGTCTCGGCAGAATATAAACCCTATGCTATGTGTGTTTATTAAATTTTATATTCTATTTTATTCCAGACTATGGTAAGTTACGCTGCGAGAACTATCAGTTGGATGTTTAGTAGCATTTTTGTCTTAATGCTCGGTTCTTTGCTCACGGTTGGAGTTTGTAGTTATACAAATCTTTGTCAAATTACTTTTAATGGAGTTGGTCCGATTCATGAAGAAATGAGATCTCTGATAACACCGGAACGCTTAGAAAAAATTAGTAGCGCAGCTGATTTCGTGAAGACGGCTATTAATAAGTATCAGAAGATTCAAAATGTTCCCGAACCGGGTACAAGGAAACGACGAACAATTTTCTTTTAAAACTATTCAATATATTTTTGAGAAATAAATATTTACTTCATTACAAATGTTATTATTTAGAATTTTATTTACGTAATTATATTTATAATTATGGCACTTAATCAATGTTATATGATAAAATAATACTAGCTATACCCGTGCGAATATTCGCACTAAATACGTATAATAATTATCAAATTACAAAATTACAAATAAATATTTATATGAGTTGATTTTGAAAAAATAGCCTTCTTTCTTCTTAAATCATAAGCCCTCATATACATAATTTTAACAATTAATTAGTTAACAAAAACAAAAGCAGTAATATTTTTTTTAAGTTGTGGTTTCCGATAGAACAAGCAATTATCTATAAAATGACATATAATTTATGTGGAGTAATTGTGAGCTTTTTTATAAAAAGGGAGGCAAACATCTTAACCTTAGCGTATTAATACATGTGTTGATGATAGGCTTTGTTGTACAGCGATAATAAGACAATAAGATCTGAAATTAAAAATGAACTATATCGTGATTCAGCTTGTAATATTCTACAGCTGGGCATAGGCCTCTTTCTCGATGTAGGAGAAGGGTCAGAGCTTAATCCACCACACTGCTTCTCTGGCGGTTGGCGGATATAATAGAGATTATAATATGATTAACGATTACTATCAGGTGTGTATGATAACAACTGGGACCAACAGGTTAACGTGCTCTACGAGGCACGGTGGGGAGACTCACAAAGACAGACCAACCGAAGAGAAATATTAAGAAATATTATTAATACAAATATCTATGTCGAGCGGGAATCGCACCTGCAAATTTCACTAAAAGACACTACACCAGAGCGGTTGTTATTACATAATGTTATAGAAATAAATAATAGTAAAGTCAATATTTTCTTTGCACACTGGAATAAATACACTAATCAAAAAGTGCTTCTAGCTGTATGATTCGAAGTTGCTTGGACATGATAATACATCATTGATTTTATATACCTAATGAAATTGAAACAATAATACAAAATATGTACCTTTAAATACAGAACATAAACAAGCATTTAGTATCTAGAATACCTACACTTTAGTTTGTTAATAACTAATCCGAATAAACCTTTTTGAATTCAATTTACCATAAATAAAACTTAATTTTTTAAGTAGAGAACTTACATAGTTTTATTACTAACATGAACAAAAAAAAAACTTTTTATTAGAATTATTTTATTCATTAAGTCGAAAGATTAGTTGTCCCTAAATAATCAAGTTTAAAAGTTTACTTTTTCACAAAGTTAGTATCACAAACGTATATGCATATAATTCGATAACCACATATCAGGGGAGAAAATTACCGCGTATGAAGCAATGTCAAATAGTTAATAATATAAAAGGTCTATTGAAATACTGCATCATTATAATCCTTGTGTTTAAAACAAAGATTTTTTAAATTAAGTCGTTAACATTCTCTCTGTATCTTTTTGCGAATTCTCAAACAATATGTTTACGAATGTTGCGTTCAGGGAAATGTCACAATGAATTTTATTACCACTTATTATAACTTACTATCATTATATTTAAGTATAGTCCCTTCTATTAGAACCAAGTTCAAGTAAATGAATCATCAACATTGGCTAAGAGTTCAACTTAACTAAATTTTATAGATATTAATGACTTCTTAAAATGTAATTAATAATTGACTTCATTAAAATTTAGTATTTAAACAAGATTCATTGACTTTTTAAGCATTTTTCAATATACCAGTATCAGTGTTGTCGGTAATAATATTTTCTTATGGTAAGTAAAATAGTACATTATTTATGAAAATTGTTATTAATTGGTGACGCAGCGACAGACCTAAAACATAATTTCTTTTTTAGATGTTGAAAATTGTGATACTTGTCGCATTTTTATGTGCTGTGCGTGGAGCTAAATACACATACATAGGTAATCAATGGGTAAAATCTGAAGATGCCCCAAAAAACGTGAGTAATCTGTATTTTTATGATTCTTCTTGTGCATTAAGATGTTGTCCTTTTTTGGAGTTTACTCCTTAAGAATCGATTTTCATGTAAGGCCATCGGTGTGAAAAAATATGAGGACTAAAATCTATTGAACGTATGATCTCTCTTTTTGTGCCTATTAAGACAACCGATCTAAAGGAGTAAACTCCAGTCGTGCGTCGGAACTGACACTCACTTTTTTATAAAATTATTATTATACCTATTGATTTACATAAAATTACTAAAAATAATTGATATATGAAATAGTATTTTTTTGCCAATATCCATTCGCTGCAATATTCACTGTAAACGCAATATATAATAATAAATTATTATGACCTTGGTCAAAACTATAATTCTTGTAAATACTATAAAATATAGAGTTGTCGTTTCCAGTTGTTACTCAAGAAAATTGCTGTCGCTAATTGGCCCGTTTTATAATCGCTTATGGTATACAAATATCACGTCAATTTAGCAATCAGTGTAACAATCTCTCTCTGAAACTACGATTAGATTATGCCACTAAGTACTTATTGTCGTCACTTATGTGTTGAAAATATTTTGTGTAAGATTTTTCGATTGTTTTAATTTTTATTTTGTTGTTTAGCTAATTTTATCAAACAATACCTAAATCCGCATATTTAACATCCTCTTCAGAACTAAAGCCTATGTCGTGGGTTCAGAAAGACACACGACACAGAAGTTCGAGTTACGAAAAGTAATGCGTACGGCTATACATACAGCCATTTGACACTGCCCTGCCACTGCGCCAAACTTTTCCATATTTCAACGATAACTATGTCGTTGATAATTTTTTTGAGCCTAGGCCTCAGACTGAGGTCTGGGACCTAGGCTCCAAGGGGAGGAGTTGCTGGACTTCTACTGGGCGCGTCGCTCGGGTGGTGGATAGGGGAACGTCACCTGCGGGTGGTAGGGGTCTTCGGACCTTCGCGGACCAAAACCAGACGATGTGCTCCGGGTACCGCCCTGTCATCAGAGTGGACCTGTGAGCGCAGGTGTGTTGGCACGGAGGTGCGGAGGTGTGTGTGGCGCTGAGACGGCGCGGTGACGTGGGGGTCGATTCTTCCTTCCCCCACGCGGAGAACGGGGTGGGTGGGTTCACTCGCCCGCCCTAAGGCGTGCGAAAGCGCGCTCTCGCACCGAGGCCGCGGCCAGCCCGTATGTGGGCTGTGGCTACCCTGGCCTTTGTCGGCTCCGGTCGGCACTGTCCGCCCCGGGCTGGGCCTGGTTCGCCCGGACTAGGCCTGGGGCGCCGGGGCGGTGCGGGAAGGTGGCGTCCATGGTGCCGTAGGGCACGGTGGACAGGGAGGATTCGTCGTCCGCATTGCATGGTCCCCCAGTCGGGGAGGGCACGCTTCGTGTTCAACTGCGCCCTCTGAGGTGCTTTGCACCGCGGTGGGCCCGCAAGAGCAAGCGCCGGTGGAGTTGCGGAAGCATGCTACAGCGTCCCCGCGACCCCGCCACATAGGCGCCTAGGCGGACACACGTTGCGGTTTTTATTCAGTAAGAGTCTGAATCCCCTCCGGGACGTTCCGAGACCAAATAAGGGACGTCTTGAAAAAAGGCCAGGTCAAGAGTACCCTATACTGAAGAGCATGTATGAAGGGAATAATGAAAGTGGACGAAGCGAAAGACATAAGTAAGGATCGTAGCAAGTGGAAAGAAGTGGTCTCTGCCTACCCCTACGGGAAAGAGGCGTGATTATATGTATGTATGTATGTATATTTTAATACATAAATATAATATTAAAATGGACATTAAATGTGATAATAAAAAGGATTGTTCTACTTATTTCTGTGTATAATATTATTTAGTTTCTTGAGCTATGTCAAGTTATTCTTGGATGGTATATAATTTTCAGTATTATTTATGTGTATCAAATACATATTACTCGTTATTTTTAGTAATTTTATAGAATTATTAAAAAAAAACAGTGCTATAGTAGGCACTAGTGTCATTTACTATAGCTATTTTAATCTCTAAAAAACGTTTTCAGACATTTTCGTTTACGTATCCTAATATAAAGACTAATCGAGGACTCCAAATAACAAGAGAGCAGAACACGTCGGATGATGATAATGCCGCTGGGTCTACAGAAGTGTCGACAATAACTGCAGCAACAACAACACCCACATTAACAACAAAACCAACGATTGCAACAACACCAACAGTAACAACAACACAAAAAGTTATGACAACACCAACACTTACAATAGCACCAATAGTTACAACAATACCAACAATTACAACAACACCAACGATCACAACTACGCCAGCTGTTACAACAACAACAGAGACACAAATGGTAGATCCAATTCCTACACTACCAGGATTAATCTCTTCACTAATATGGGTAAGAAAGATTTGGTAACTGATTTTTTTTATTAATTTATTATTATCATGTTTGTTTTTTTTAATTGACAAACATCACAAACTTTTCAATAGCCCTTTTATACTAAAAACCCTGAGCTAATATAATCATTTTTCTCACTCATCAAATTATGTTGCAAAACTATCAAATTTCAAGTTACAGCCAGTATAATAGTATTGTAGCGATGCAGTAAGTGCATAATATGTTAATTAATCTGAAGGCTAACAATACTCAACGCACATAAAGCCGCGTGGTTAGTTGTAGTTTGAGCAAACTTAACCTTTGACAAGTAAACTTAGTAATAACACCAAAGGCATATTATCTGAATACGTACATACGAATATACTTGCGAAAATTAGGACCAAACTTTTTTATTTAAAAGTAAAGAACCAATAATGGTATTCGTAATAGATTTTTGACCACAGCACTAATTAACAAGACTGATTAAAAGTAATATTTTTATTACAACATACATATAATTAACGGTAATTAAATTAACTAAGAATAACGTATTCGTTGCATCATTAATTAGTTATTTTCCAATTAGATAATTAATAACCGGCTTTTTATTTTTCTTTCTATAATAATTTATGAGAATGCATTGTAAAAAACAATTATATTATAAACAGTTGTAATTATAACTTATAATCTGTAGAGTTAATCATTTGATAAATAGTTACTTGTTGATTGTTAAGCTTTTATCTAGAATTTGTTAGTGATTTGATAGTGAACTACGTTTAATTTTAAATTGTAGAGAAAACAACAAAAACTTCCACATTAAGATAAATAGTGATAAGCATTTTAGCTAGGTAATAAAGATTTTTTTTTGTTTGCAGAAAATTATCATTTTCGTGAAAAAGTTGATTATAAAGTTTATCACCGCTGGGTTGTCGTTTATATCTGGATTTATAAGTTTACCGTCTAGCTATCTGACTTCAATGAGCAAATATTACAACATTGGATCTCTACCCAACATGTCGCAGTTATCTTCTTTACTAAATCCTGAAAGATTAAAAAGAGCAGCCATTTTACTTGAAAAAGAAATTAAAAGAATTGGCCCATAATTAGAATTTATATTAAAAAACAACACGACTATGCCGTAAAATAAATATTTATACATACAAGTAACACGTTTTTATTTTAAAACAATCAATTAATTGGAGCTAATTTTTTTACCCTTAATACTCAAGTGCGTCACAATCAACGACCATCAGTAGGATACGCAATCTAAATCGGGCCTTAAAAGAACACTTAGAACAAAAAAGTCCGAACATAGTAAAGACATAAATGACCATTGCAAATATTTTTCAATAACCACGCAACAGCTAGGCAACAGTTAGTTGCTGTCCTCGTCATTTAAACTTACTACAAGCTCTGATATGTATAAAGTGAATAATAGGAGAAACAATCAGAATAAGTCATAAATTACTCTAAATAATAAGTATATAATTTTTATGATTGTACTTGTACAAAATATAAATGATTATGCAGAGAAAATAATTGTGTTTGCTCACAAACGAAAAAAAAAACCGACTTCAGTATCATCGACTAGTAATACAACGTAGATCGACGAAAAAATAGTCAAGTAACTACGCGTTATCAAAGATAACTCAAAAAGTAGTTATCAGATCTTGATAAAATTTATATGTGACCACTTTTTATATGTTATATCATCGGTCCACCCAGTAAAAAGTTATTGCAGATTTTCGAGAGTTTCCCTCGATTTCTCTGGGATCCCATCATCAGATCCTGGTTTCCTTATCACGGTACCAAACTAGGGATATCCCCTTTCCAACAAAAAAAGAATTATCAAAATCGGTACATCCAGTAGAAAGTTATGCGGTATAATACAACGTAGGTCGACGAAAAAAGCGTCAAGTAAAAACGCATTTATTTATTTATTTATTTAATTAGAACCACCAACAGAATTGCATGTTAAAAAAAATTACAATTAGATATATGCAAAGGTATTAAGTACCTATATACATATAATTCCTCTTAAAGGTAGTTACAGCATGCGCTTTAGACAATTGAGTCATCAGCATCAAAAGATTTTAAACATATAGGATTTAAATTAAAAAAATACATACAAAATAAAGAACTAAATACATAACTATTACTATTATAAATTAAGATAAGTTAATATTAGTGCTACATAACTTTTGATTTGAGGAATCAAATGACTTTAATAGTTTCTTTTTAAATACAGCTAAGTTATCTGCAAAGATGTCTAATGACTTGTTTTTAACTGTAAGTTCTCTGTAGAGCCTACTCAGTCTAGGGATTATTAGATATATTATATTATTATTATATTATTGCATTATTAGATATAGCTCGAAAAGTAGTTGTTAGATCTCAAATAAATTTAAATGGAATCAATTGACACACACCACCTTTCGATTAAATTTTTTTTTATCGAAATCGATCCACCCGATCAAAAGTTCTGATGTAACATAAAAAAAATACAGTCGAATTAAGAACCTCCTCCTTTTTTGGAAGTCGGTTGAAAAACTATTTAAATTGTTAAACTAAAGAAACTCTTGGAAGAATTGCATTCACTCTAAGTACCTTAATGTGACGACATGAACATATACATAAAAAAAAATACTCGATATTGTAAAAAATATGCTTGTTTATTTTGATAAATAAAAATTTTTATCGATAAAAGTCTTATTCGAAAATGATGGAACAAAATTATAGTGATAATAAAATGGTGATCACATCAAAAACAATTAAAGTATTTACCGAGAAAAACAATTATCGTAAAATGCGAAATTTAATTATGTAATATGAGGATTATCGTCTGTTTGATCAAATTATCAATTTTAAATTTAGCCACCAGTAAAACGGTTACTGTCTTATTGCCTTTAGTCAAGTAATCAAATATATCGACGTCGATAATGAATATTATTAATTAAAAATATGAATTGATATGATACAATTTAAGTAAAATAATGTGATTAAAATTGCAAAAAAGTATGCAAAATATAGATGCAATTAAAAAGAAAGTAAAAAGAAAAAAATATATATTATAAATCTCAGTTATAAATGTATTGAATGAAATTGAAGTTAGTCTGTTGTGAAATATTACTGAGTACCTACAAAAATTTAGAATGTTAAAGAGAGAACACATGTTCAAGAGATTTTTCAACCAAAGCTGTACTCACTTGATAATGATGTCATACCTAACAGAACTATTTTCGTCTCAGTGAGTCACGAGATAACACAATAACGCCAGACAGGAGCATGAATGTAAATAAGTTTGTGGAATTGAATACAAAATGGTTGACAAATGTGTAACACTATAATATTAAAGTGACTGGATATGTTACACTTGACGGTTGTAAGCAGACGTTTGGTTGATGTGAAGTGTGTTGAAATAAGTTGGAAAAGGGCAAAAGTATTCGTGCAATTCTCTTTGTGCGTGTTTATTAAATCTTAAACGTTTGAAACTTGCATATATCGAAAGTCATGTGCGATGACGTTGTATAGTAATATAATTTAAAAGTTAAAATGTTGCCGACGATAAAATAGTTGTTTTAAATGACAATATATGTATATGTAAACAAAATAAATAAACGGTCAATGTTACATTTATACGGGCTATGTCATTGTCGTCTTATCTTGTGAGCGTGTGATACCGTATGTTTTACAAAATATTTACATCAGTTGCAATTTTGCATTGTGTGTCCGCGGTACACTAACCGTTCCAGTCTTATCAAAATAACGTCACCGGCCCACCGAGCATTGTTAATTATAGAGGTTTTAGCTGTTATCAAGACTTTATCTTTGTGGATAGGAAACCACAACACAATATTAACTATCAGTCATATATGAGATCAGGTGTATACAGCACACAAAATGGGGAACTCTAAAAGCAAAAAAATGAAAATTACCCAAAATGACTCACAACAGCCGGAAGGAAATCGTGAGCGTATAAATTCTATTAGGACTGATGCTCCTGACGTTAACAAGCCTCAAAAGAATGCTGAAGTTGAAACTGGTACTGAACAAATGGAAGAAAAAAGTAACGACAATGCAAGCAGCGCGTCTACGGTAGAAGTTTTAGATGATAAGTGAATTTGTGCCAAATAAAAAAACATTATACCTTACTGTCTATTTAATCAGTGAAATCTCCAACTAGGTTACTTCTATACATTATTGTGAATATTTGAATGTAATGGTTTTATAAATATACTCATTTATATTCAAAATAGTTTTATTATGACGCCAATAGTTTCTAGAATACAGTGGAATAAAGTATTAAGCTAAGACTACATATTCCTAGGATTATTACATATCAGGTGTTATGACAGAGATTAGATCTGTGTCGTTTATAGGTAAAAGTGTTTGTTGCCAAATTCATGATGTTTTTTATTTAAAATAATAGTACATTTTAAGTATTTGTTATAAATAATATTGTATAATTATGGTTATAAAATTATTTTATTACTTAGCATATAAGTGAAGAAAACTTGTAAATACGAATTGATGAAAAAAACAAACGTGGAAAACATTTGGAACTATGTATGGAAATTTTTGTTTATCAGTAGTTGTGCATGGAGTATTTCTGCCATGATGGTTTTTTTACGATATGAAAATTAAGTAAATTGCGACAAGACTAAAATGAAAAACAAAGTATAAACTTTATCACAATTAACATAGTAGTATCGTCAGCTATAACATAACATAACAATACACATTATTGTACACCAAAATAGAAATGATAGGTAGGATGATTTCAAAGTATCATAATGTACAAAGGTATTATATGTACCCTTAACACTTTTGTTGAATTTTCGATTTTATTATAAGTATTAATTTAGCTGATAACGGAGTACCTATCTGCTGTGCTGACTTTCTATCGACCTTTCTATATATTATTGCGAAGTTGATTATAGGGATACAATAACCTTGAACGACCTAATATATCTCATTATACAAACAAGAGTTATTATCGAATAATTTTCATTGTCATATTTGATTTAACCATACAGCCTTTAAGCACAATTGATAGAACTTTAGCGATCAACAATAATAACAGTTATGAAGGAAAGACTTCATTATTGTGACTCATTATTTCAATAATAGAAGATTTCTTCATTTCATGCTTTTACTTATACTACTAGTACTATAATTTTTATTAATTATTTATTTGCATGATGAAAAAAATATTTACACAGGGTCTATTTTTTAAGATAAGTAATATCTGTTTTTATTTAAATAGAATACCACTGATATTCGTGACCCGTTAAAATGTGTGTAATGTAGGTATATTATTTAATTTAATTTGTTTTTAAGTTACGTCTAATTATCTTGTTTATTATTTTATTGTATTTATTTCTACCTTCAGTACAACATAGTTTTTAGGTATAGGTCTGTGTTAATTAGGGTGGGGTTATATTTGAAAAACTTAAATGGTTATTTAGGTCATACTATGCAGAAGATTATAGTTTACACCTTAAGAGAAGAATCTCGGATCTGTAGAGAAGTAAGTCGCTATTAACCAACAAAAATGTTTTTATTCTCTACAGAATCTCTCTTCCACAAAAGCTAGCTTTTTATCCCATTACTGCCTGCACCTCGCGATTTTACACTTGTAATTTCTGATCCCGTAGAAATGTTGGGATAAAAGGTAGAATAGATATTACTCTTGATCTCCAGCTATCGACGTATTAAGTTTTATTACAATTAGTTCAGTAGTTTTGCGTGAAAGATTAACAAGCATCAACTTAAATATCCTAGCAAAATTTGGCACTTATAATATTCTGATAGGACTTTTTGAAGATACGGACTTGACTTCTCAATAGAGTATCGTCAATGAACATATAACCGATATTTTCACTTTTGATACTAATGCAAAGGTAGAGAAGAACACAGGGCCTGGTCTATTATCCCTCTATAATTTTAAAAGTTTTAATACATTTGTGTAGTACCTAGCTCTGCCAAGGCGTGCTACCTAGCTAGCTAGTATGCAAGACAACAGCAAGACATCTGAAAGCGTAAGTTCTCCATCCCGTCCCTACGTTCCTCAAGTAAGAATAGCTTTTTTGGCTGTTGTGTTTTTTACTCTAGACCGCAATGAAAAAAGGTCGGTTAGAAACTCTTCAATATCTTCAAAAATACCTGACCTAGCTTAATAGAATAGACTATATTAAAGAATATTTTAATGTGCTTAAATGTATAATGTAATCAAGATTTTTAATTTTAATGAATGTAAAATAAATAAAAATACGTATACGTTTTCCAGTAACGTAATATATTGTTTTTTTTTTTCTATTGAACATCTGTAAGTGCCCACGCTTTTTTTATTTACATTTTTATTGTCAAAACGTTGAGGCGTAATATTTTCAACACTGCATGTTTCAAATTACGAATTAAAGCTTATTGTCTTTAATTCGATGGTGAAAATATAAATACATTATGTATATAAATATATATATATATATAAATATATATATATATATATATATATATATATATATATATATTTATATACATAATGTAGATTGGTTACAGATGTACCGTTTTCATGTATTCGAGTACTTTGTGTTGCCTTCGCGAGCTCGCAATACCGATGATATGCGATTTGGTATTCTTTCCAATAGATTTAAATAAACTGCATTATTAGCAGAATTAATTAATGACCCGAAAGTAAGTTTTATTTATAGTTTTTTCTACACGCTTAATTTCACTGAATTTTGATTTTTTAAAGCTGATCAGATTGCGCTAAAAATTCTATTTGCTTATTGTTACTTAAAGTGACTCGACCATTGTATTTTTTGCTATGGGTGCTCAATTTAAGAGATCGTTCATCATATAATTTGAACAAAAGCACATCACGAATGACCATGGATATATTGAATCGTCATTCTGACTGCCTATTTGTTCCGCCCATCGTTTCCATAGTTCCCGTAATCAAAACACTATAATAACAACCATGGTATAAAACAAGCTTAACTCATAACTTAACTGATCGTTGGCGTGACTGGAATATCATCTCAGTGGTTGTGTTGAAAACATCGTTGTAAGAGACGTGCTTAGTTTAATACTTAGTTTAGTTAATGCATTACCATATTGAGAAGTAAGTTTTTAAGTTGCTTTCCAGACGTAGAGTTTTAATTGTAAAAGTCATTTTTTAAATATACTTATACGAACTATCGTAATCTTTATACATTTTTTAGTTTTTTTTTTTGGCAAAAGAATTTATAAAACTTATTCAAGCTGGGGCAATGTATGGATAAGTCTGTTCTGGATAAGATACAAGCGGCAAAGTGAGTCACGAAATTCGAAATTTATATCTGGAGCTCTTTTCTTTTGTGTTCTTTGTTACGGTTCGTTTTGGCTGATAATTGTTTCATTATTTTTTTTCGAAAGTAGGCGACAATTTAGAATAAATTATATCTTTTGTTTTTGTGTAACATTTTTATGTTTATTTTTACAAGCAGTTAAATTTGTGGATGGAAAAAATTGTGAGTCAGACTTGTTTACGAAGAGTTTTGTGCACACTGAATTTATACAGTCATGTATACTTTTTATAAACGTAGATTTTAAGACCTAATTAAATACCCCAAAAATACGTTTTTTTGTAGGATTCTCCTATAAGTTGTACTTATCACGATTCATTTATAAAAGGTTTAGCTACAAAATCCTAACAAATATAGTAAACATTATAATATTTTTTTCTCTCATTTGAATTTAGGTAAAACACTTCTGAAATGAAATTATTTACTTCACTTATAACAATATTTCTTTTGATACATATTAGATGGTGAGTTACGTCGTTTGTGTATTGATATTGTGTTTGGAGGTGTTGGACCACAACGAAAAATTATCATTTTTAACAATTTTAATTCGAATATTTATTGAGAAATTTCTTTATAATTCTTAATTTTGCACTTTCTTTCTAAAACTTTTATTAAAATATTTTATATCTCATACTGCACCGCAAGCAAATTTGGGCCTATAATTACGAGTATACGAGTATGTGTGTGTGTGTGTGTATAATAAGTTGGCATTATTTGGAAAAGTTGGTCACATAATTATACACATTGAGTCAGAGCACGTTAGTTATTATGTGTTTAAAACGATGACAAATGTACGACGTGACTAACACTGCTAATAAAATTTTATAATTCGCATTAAAACGTCATGCACTTACAAATCGACATCATTTCTAAATCATCTGAAATTTCCTCTTTGTTTTTGACATGTAGAAACATTGAGATTGATAATTTTAATTTACTGTATGCACTAACTGCTTTGAGTTATCGCTAGAAGTAATACGGATATAGCTTTTTAGTGATAAGGCCGACAATATGGAATGTGCAATACATTTGTTGTAGATTGTTTAAAATGTTGTATCTCTATATAGTTGCACACGCAATAAAAACACAACGCATAAAATATGATATAAAGTATTAAATAACTACATTTGTACATATATGATTGTAAAAAAAATATATTCATGCAGAGCAAATTTGCAAAACAGCAAGTTATTCTTTATATACATCCCATAAAGATGTAGGTTTACATATTGTATTTCGATTTATTTTGAAAATTTTCTATAACATATTCTTTCATCATTTTAACACCTATTAAAATAATATACATTATCCGTAAATAATAAAATGCTACTACTTTTCATCTTAGCAACGCCGCAGCAAGATCTAAAGGGAACAGGATGCCAAGTCAGCCTATAAAGTTGTATTATCTACCTCCATCACCCCCTTGTCGGGCGGTGATGATGGCGGCCAGAGCAGTGGGCATAGAACTTGATCTCGTACTCACTAATATAATGGAGGGACAACATAAAACACCGGAATTTTTAAAGGTAACTAAAGTGTTAAAAATAATCTCTGATAATACGAGTATCTAATTAGGTTCAATTTTAGGTTATATGTAGGTAAGTTTATTGTGGTCGTTAGCATTCTCATGAAATGTGAATCTATATAATTGTTTGGTGAGATACATTCCAAAATCGGTCAGCTTCATATCCTGAATTAATGAAAATGGAATTTGTCAACATAATATAGGTAACCCAGTTATGTAGATACAGTTTCAAGAGAACTAATTTTCCGCACGATTCGTCGTTTTATTCTGCGTAGGTACATCGCTTTATTCTTAGGCGTTAGGGCAGATTAGCGTACATATTTTTCTATTTATAAATGAGCAATACCTCCTAGGAAGTCTTTTGACGTGTTAAACAGAACTGCTCAATTGTTGTTAATTTATCAAAACTGCTTCGAGATTGTTGCTTTTAAAATCGAAATTTTTTTTTGGTCTTTTATATTTTCGCGTACTTTAATACTTTTTTTTTAATTTCTAATCGGCTTAGTGGCTGTCGTATTATTTCATACAATACAATTTTAATGCTACCTATACAAGTTTATGTAATAACTAAAGAATTTTGTTTCTAGATGAATCCACAACACACGATACCGACTATGGATGACAATGGTTTTATTTTATGGGAGAGGTCTGTATTTAAGTCCAATGGTTAATTTATATAATAGGTATTTTTTATTTGATATTAATAAGATTGATGGTGGACAGTTGCGTAGGGCGGAGGGTGCCGGGAATATAGCCCCGCACGAAAGAGGGGCGACAATATCACGATTTTTTATTTGGCAAAAAAATACCAAAAACACATAAAATACAGGAGATTTAAGAACTACCTCTTTTTTCGAAGTCGGTCAATGATCATAATGAAAATTGTGCTTGCAATGAGTGTGTTTTCGGTGGGCACCGGGCGGCAAAAAATCAGGAGGTTAGATGAGAATTGCGGTAAACTGGGATGTTTGACACAACTCTAGCGATTTATTGTGAGATTGGCTGAAGAGAGAGAGAGAGAGAGAGAAAAGAAAGATGTCAACAGAAAGTTTCGTGGTTAAAAATAAGAAACAAGAACAATCAATGAAACATCCCACTAAATACTCATTTTAAGTTATAATTCATTAATATACATTGCGTGAGGCGATTACACAAATCTTAATCAGAATGAATTTAAAATACGCGAAAAAAAAAACTAAAATAAAATAGGTCTTACATCTTCTTTGGCTATTTATTTCATTTGTACATATTATGAACATCAAGAAAACTCCCAGAAACATTACATGTGTTATAGAATGACCAAAATGTAAAGACACATACAGTACATTGGTCTGAAGCTTTGGGATTCGTCATAAGGTTGATTTGTTTAGTTTTGACCTTTTGCTGTGCTTAGATTCTAGTCTCCCCTTAGACGATCGTATGAAAGACTTTTTAGATTATTCGTGGCACATTTAGAGTTACTTTTTGATATCTAGTATATATTTTTTTTTAGCCGAGCAATAATGGCATATTTGGTTAACGCATATGGTCGCGATGACTCTCTGTATCCGAAGAACCCGCGTCAAAGAGCGCTCGTTGACCAACGTCTCAACTTCGATCTAGGTACTCTTTTCAAGCGGTACTTGGATCTTTATGTACGTATACAAATTTCATTAAATTAAATGGGACTTGATGTGATTATTTTTACATATGTTTTACTGTCTTTAGGAAAATGCAAAATTTTGTTGACAACAATTTAACACTCTTTCGTAAATTTAGACTGTTCGAACTTCGAAGTAAATATTAATTTTTCTATAAACAGACATAAATTTCAAATTGTTTTTTTATAAATTTCTCTTAAATTTGTACGATTAACGTTTCTTTAAGTTTTGAAGAATACCGGTATCATTGGTTTAATATCACCTCAATACTCTTGTAGCGCGCTCCGTATATTCAATGGGATAGATCCACTTAGATACGTTCTTTGGACTACAGTATAAAAGAGTCACTATAGTATCTGAATAGTATTTTATGGTACATAATCATTAAAATCATTAAAAGAAAAAAGACCGTTTCTATTTCTGTTCAGAATTTTTACATAGAGAAAAATAAACTTTCTAGTATGTATACTAGAATACGTTTATATAGGTTACGTTTTTGTTTACTACCGATGAACTATTAAATTACTAAACCGAGTTTATTTATTTTTACACCGTTAGAAAGGTGTATTATCCAGAAATAAGTTAGTCGTTATGATATATAGTGCCTGTTTCATACGTTGTGTATAAAGTTTATGCTACGTATACATAAGTTCTGATTAGACTTTAATAGCAGAAGGTAGAATAGTTTGTTAGGAACAGTTTCGACTTAATTAAGAAACTAAAACTATTAGATTTACAATAGCTACAACGAACATGTCATAAATATAGTAGAAATCGATGGTGGAAAATAATAACATATAAACTTTTATTCGTTGGATATTATAATCTGTCCAATATCGTTAACGGTAACCAATAAAACAGGCCAAAAAACGCTAAAACTAATTAAATTCTAGTAAAGTACCTAGTTATAGTTGTTGGTGTGTATCAATAACGTTGTATCTACATATATTACATATTATACTTATAAAATTATTTGTACATAAAGTTGTCACAGACAGTGTGAATAAATGAATGACTCTATATTTTCATTGATCGATAACAAAGATACGTGAATAACAGCGGTGGACGTTCCCACATTATTTAATCAATTTTATTGTTCACATAGAAACTGGTATTCTATATGTTTACATGACAACGGTTCGAAATAAAATTAAATGAAAAAACATCGTTACCTAAATAAATACAATGTTCAGGTAGAGTTGTGTGAGAAGTTGTCTTTAAACGGACGGTTGAGAGTTTGATTTGTGCTCAGGTTATATTTTCATTTATACAAATATTTGTTTCTAATACGTAAAATAATAAGTACGTAAAAGCTGTCAGTCTTGGTTGTTATAACAGTCTCTTTATACTGATCGCTAGTCATGGTAGAGAAGTTGAACCATGAATGAATTGTGGAGACGGTGGATTTAAAATACAAGTTATTTCTTGCATATAGGGAAGGCATTTAATCAATTGTAAAGTTTCTATGAGAACCTGCTAAAGTTTAATCGTTAGACAGAAACAGCATATTTCTGCCCAAATTATTCAAGAGATTCACAGATAACAGATGTGGCTTTTCTTTGATTTAAAATGAATAGGGAATTTTCATTGAATTTTCTAATAAATAATTATATCGAGAAAGGCCTTGTACATAATGTACATTTGCATATAAAATCTACGCTAATATTATAAAGCCGAAGAGTTTCTTTGAACTCGTTGTACCAAGGCTGAGCTTCAGCATTACATGCATAAATGTTTCTCCGTGTTCCTTGCGAGCGAAGCCGCAGGTGGAAGCTAGTTATTAAATACTAGCTGACCCGGCGAACTTCGTATCGCCTAACACAAACTTTATCTTCTGTATGGGAGTATAGAAAAGTGTTGTTTTTAGACTTTTTCAGGAAATTTTAATTTTTTTTTTTAGATTTTTTCACTCCGTAAGAACCATCCTCGTCCTTCAAGGAATATTTAAAAAAAAGAATTAGCGAAATCGGTCCAACCGTTCTCGAGTTTTGCGCTTAGCAACACATTCAGCGATTCATTTTTATATTATAGAAGATTAAGATTTATATTGCATGAACTAGCTTAGTAGAACAGAGTAGGTGGTCACACTGCTTATCTATTAGTCATCGTAGCGGAAACTAGAACCCAGATAATATATTAAAGAAGCTGTCAAGCGTTGCAAATAATCGTCTGTTCCTAAGATAATGTTTGTGTTATAGGTAACAGCTCAATGACATAGTTACATTTTTAATTAGTATACGAATAAATAAATACACCTTTTACATTCAAACTCAGGGCGGGAATTGAACTAACAATCTCTTGAAATGAAAGTGCAGTGTATCAACTGCGTAGTCATAAAATGTAATAGAATGATTTTGTGTTTTACTGTCGGTTGTAGATGCCGATGCTCTTCAAGGGCGAGGCGTATAACGAGGAAGCAGCTGAGAAGTTGAACGAAGCCTTGGGTTGGTTGAACTTAATGTTGGAAGGACGCGCGTTCGTCGCTGGAGACAACCTCACCATTGCCGATATTTCTATAGTCGTCACTTTCAGTAACTTAGAGGTAAAGATTAAAATAAGACAAATTAGATCAACAACTTTATTTATAAATTATAATTAATACATATTCAGAATACATCAGTTTTTTCAAATCCTTTTATCTTTTAATAGTCTGATTTATAAATTTGGACCAGTTTTTAAATGTTTTTAATAATTTTATTATACGTTTGTAAAAGGTTCTTACGAATAAACATTTAAGAAAATTAAATTAAATAAAATTTAAATTTAACACGTCTGACGGTTCGTAAGATAGGACAAAGTCTGTGATTGTTTAATGTGTGGTGCAGATTGTATTAAATCGCCTATACAAACATTACCTATCGCTTTAAATGTTTTTTTTTTTAAATATTATTTTGTGATATGCATTTGTGTACTTATGTTGTATGTGTATGTATGTATGTATGTATGTATGTATGTATGTCTGTATGTATGTATGTGTGTATGTGTGTATGTATGTATGTATGTGTGTATGTATGTACTTTGTATATGTTGTAAGGTATTTAATATGTGTATCTATATTCTTACGTACGTACGGTTTACGTAAATTTATTTATTTTCATGATTTTGTATGTTGATCCTATTCTTCTATATGTGTATGTATGTATGTTTTTATGTATTTATAATTCTATTTATATTTATCTATTTGCATAATCTCGCACTTTGGTACTTATAATCTCCATTTACCTGAGGTTGTCTGGAAGAGATTGCTTAAAGCAATAAGACCGCCTTTGCAAGCTATCATTGTAACTACTTTTTGTTTAGTTTTATTTCTGTACTGTTGTTTTTTTCCTTTTTTTACTACGTAAAAGTGTTTGATTATATGTGTGCAAGAAGTAATAAATAAATAAATAAAAATAAATAAATCCATTCTTGTGCAATATTTGTATTACTAGTATATCGGGTAAAAAATAATGTAGTAACGTTCGGTTTCAATGAAGGGAGTAGTTGCATTAATGCAGGTAGTTGTGGGTTCGATTCCCGCTCGAGACAGATATTTGTATTTGTGTATTTGTTTCTGGTTTGGACGTTTATCGTTACTGATCTCCCAACTGCGCTTCAGAATGCATGTAAAGTTAGTACCGGTTGTTATAATAGGTATTTGATAAGTTGATAACTTTACTCATGGTGGGGCAGTTATTTCCCAACTCCCAGTAGGAAAAAATTACTTTGTCCAGCTGTGAGATGTTTACAGGTTAATTCCGTCCAGTAGATGCAAATAAATTAATGAAATATCGGTCAATGTCTATTGTTATCCGCCTATACATTTTATTAAAGCAGAAAAGTATAAAATTCTTATTAGTATTAAAAAAAATCAGGAATTTAATTTAAATATTTGAATATTTTGCAATAAACATATTATGTCACGTATGAAAACAGAATATTGAGTAGGTATACTATAGTATACTAAGCACTATTTATTGTATTCACCTTGAACTCGGAATGTAGTAGATCTATACTGTCAGGTATCTGAACTCATTCAAATGCCGAGCTAATAAATAGGATGAAACAATTTAAGCACTGTATAGGTGTTAAAATAGACTAAGTACCACTTCTCTATACGTATATACCTAGTTATTATACATATGAATTTTAGAACATTGATTTTTTGTACAATATATGAAGTGGGTTAATTTAAATTTGTTTAATAAATAAAAACAAGAAAATAATATATTGTAGAATTGTCGTAAATTGTTACAGAAGTCTATGATATTTTCAAGATCACAATTATTGCATATTTGTGTTTTATATTACGATTCGATGTTTGTAATATAAATAGTAGCGATATATATAAAAAAATGTATACATTTTATTTTTATATTATTCCATTTATATATTTTTGACTATTATTTACATTTCATTTCATAACAGATAATGTTATCGACTTTTTTAGTCTAAATGTAAATGCCGGTCAATATTTCAGGCATTCGGATTCGACTTCAGCGCCCATGAAAACGTTGTGAAATGGTTTGACCGAACTAAAAAGACCCTGGAACCTTATGGCTATGCAGAAATCGATCAAGCAGGAGCACATGCACTTGCTTCATTTATGAAGAAAGATTAAATATTGAACAAATTTTATCGTTTATTTCATTAAAACTTCGCAATAAAAATGTTACCGTACGAACCGTTTTATTATTTTCTTTATCAACGTTTGTGTAACCTAGCACGCAGCAGTTCAAAACTGTTAAGGACTAAAAGGACTCATTGATTAGTTCTGAATCTAATTAACGGCTCTATTATTGATAACAATAACAATGGGGTATTAAAATGTTGATAGTAGTAAGGTATCCGGTCTCACGTTAACATGTTGACAGTTTGATTCGAGGTGGGCACCTCTCTCAGAACAATGTGTCGTTGCTCGCAGACGAGTCGGACCGTGGCATAACGTTCCAACGTTTACAAAACATCATTGAAACTCGATTGTTTCAATAAAAAAAATCACTACAAAACGATCAAACATAAGTCATTATTCACAAACATTGCAACTGAATTCCGGACGAGAACGATGTGTTAACAATAACTGTAGTAACGTGATAGTATTCTTAACAAACGCATAATTGGAAAAATGTAGTTGGTGTTGTGTTTCGTTGTGATATTAAAGTGTACATCTGGATTGTGTACGAGTAGCATAATGCTGTACGATGTAGGTATTTATTTAAAATTTAAAATCCAAAAATATAGTGTGTGTTAATCTTAAGATGCAGTGAGATGATGATAATATTAAATCAAATAGTCAATAATAATTTATGACATTGATATCATTTAAAGATTATAGCCAGGATAATAATTCAATGTCATATATAACTGTCTGCATAAAGGATGTGATCATTATTTAATATCCAACCTAGGACTCAATTGTGTTGTTATCATAGGTCATTAAATTTTAAATGCTACCAAGTTACATGTAGACACAATAGAATTTCATTATTAACTACAGAGGGCTACAATTGACATATAATGCAAATTAATTAAGAACTACCTATGAAAATGT
Organism: Melitaea cinxia; assembly: GCF_905220565.1. Taxonomy (NCBI): domain Eukaryota; kingdom Metazoa; phylum Arthropoda; class Insecta; order Lepidoptera; family Nymphalidae; genus Melitaea; species Melitaea cinxia. The sequence continues at coordinate 10,214,307 of NC_059404.1, forward strand.
GTGTCTTTATAAAATTATCTCCGTAATGTTAAACTTATGATTAATAGGTAACAAACTTAATTATATACATTAGCTAGACTTCCGTTGTGATTTCACTTGAATATTAAAGAATACATTACTTAGTAAGTTACTGATTTATAACAGTTAAAAGTTTTTGTTACTATATCATAAAATTTATTGCATAATATTTTGTTACCAAAAATGTTTATCAAGAAGCGACATGAAGAGTTGCACACGGTACGAGTAGGACATGAGAGGGTATATCCCGATCAAAGTCTGAAGCAGCATCTCTGGGGAAGTACTTTACAGAAGATCACAGCTAAATAGTACTGTTCTCAAGCTGTGTTGTGTTCCTATGGTGACGTCTTGGGCAGGGTCGCGGCTACCCACGACCATACGGTCGAAAACGCGCTTGCGATGTTTCTTGTGTTATAGGCTACGGTGCCGAAATAGTCGAACAAAAAGAGATCTTTTACTCCTGTTAATATAACTCAACAAAAATGCATTTTTTAATATAAACTTAAAAGTTAGAACTTTAGAAGGAAAAGTAGTATAAATTGAAAAAGAAAATCTTTTTTACTTAGTATCTTTGTACATATACGTGTAATACTATAAGCTTAACTAATACAATTTCTTTATATAATAAATTTATATTTTTATTAGTCATCTTTTTACTTTTCAGAAGGTGATTAATATAATAATATTAGTGACTGCAGCTAAGGCTGTTCAATATCCCAACTATCCAACATCGGCGATGTCTGCCGATGAAAGAGTATTTTTAGGTGAAAACAAAAAAAGTGACCAATCAAATGAAAGCGGACATGAAGTGGAAACAGACGTTGAGGATAGTAAGAAGTTCTTACAAGATGCAATGAAAGCAGTATTAGATCCTGCTACGGTAATAGTTAAAAATGACGACCTAGTTGAGAATTTTAAAGTTCAGCTACAAGAAATAGATAAAGAGAATACAACTTTAGAATTATTTATTGAAGAAATGGATAAACTTAGCTTAGAAGTATGTAAAATGTCACAAGATGCTTTATGGGCTTTCGTAACGGATATTAATAATGAGAATAAGAAAAAGAAAATGGTATTTTAAGTTCTCAAATTAAATATTTTTAATATTTTACAGTCTTGCGCCTTCTACCTTATTTTTTTATATTTTCAGATACGTGTAGCTGCCGAAGAAGATGAAATAAAAAAACAATATTGGCGAATATTAAAGAAAAAATATTTAGATGATCAACAAATTATAAACGATTTAAAGTTAAAGAGAAAATTAAGAATCATCAAGGAACGAGGAACTAATGTGCAAATGCCTCAAAGCAAAGTAAGCATAAGATGTGTATCAAGTTTTTATCTATACTAATATTATAAAGAGGAAAGATTTGATTGTTTGTTTGTTTGTATTGAATAGGCTCCGAAACTACTGAACTGATTTGAAAAATTCTTTCACTATTGGGAAGCTACACTAACCACGGGTGACATAAGCTATATTATATTTTCAAAGTTCTACAATGTAACCCAAGGTATAAAATAATTACCGTATTCTTTACATCGCGTGCGCTGCGAAAACTATTGATGATAGAAAAACATAATGTGCTACGACCTTGCAGAATACATTACTATATACAAAAGTATCGCGACATCATATGTCTAACTACCGGCCGCTGCGGCCAGCGAAATGTATGTACATCGTATTATGCGAAGCCAGGGCGGGCTATTAGTTAGTAATATCTTTATACTACATAGTATAAAACAAAGTCGCTTTCTCTGTCCCTATGTCTCTATGTATGCTTAAATCTTTAAAACTACGCAACGGATTTTGATGCGGTTTTTTTAATAGATAGAGTGATTGAAGAGGAAGGTTTATATGTATAAAACCATCCATTAAATAATAATAATAATAATAATAATAATATTTATTTAGATGAAGATTACATTATGAGGAAAATAAGTTATAAGTAATTTTTACACAAAGTTTTTTACACAAAGTTTGACAACACGATTAGCGAAGGACTGGTGCTCAAAAAAGGTATAAAATACCTGTACTATAAGTCACCAGGTCCCCCCCCCCCAAAGTTAAGAATACAGGATCATGTGCTCAACTTGTCCAAATGGAGACAAGCCTCGCAGATGAAGGTATATGTAAACTTGTTTTACCAATTTATAGTAATTGCCAACAAAGACCCAAAAGGTCAACAAGAAAATTTAGGTAATTAGAAAAAAAAAAAAAATAATAATAATAATAATAGTAATAATAAAATACAAACAATTATATACCTAGAGTCAAAAAGTGAAGAAATACTGTTATTTTTGAGGTTTCTAATGTGATGTCGTAAATAATGACATTTTTGCCGCTTACATTGCAAACGAGGCTTGAACCCTACGAGATTTATCAAAATAATGTACTAAGTATACACATTGAAAAGTTCTACAGAAAACTCCGCTATGGTATATGTCTATCTCTTATGGATATCCCACAATAACATTTTTTTGTCATTTACTTTTTACGACAAATAATGGCTAATTTTCAAAGCGATTTTAACAAATACAGCATTAATCCTTATCTAATTAAATACCTTAAATACATTGTTGATTTAATATAGATCTATATGGACCTTTACAGTATATGATTTAAATGAATATTTTCGAAGATATTGTAGATTTAAAAATTGCGGTACGTAGCGTTTGCGGCGGTTTCGGCCGGCTTTTACTCTAAAGTTAACGCGTGCGGGCCACGGGCAGTAATGAATAAATCAAAACAACTGGATCGATTTTAATAATTTTTTCAGTGAATGACATAAGCTATAATTATATTTTATACCCGTGCGAAGCCGGAGCGGGTCGCTAGTATCTTTATACAATGAATCAAGAACCAGTATTCTCTATAGTTGGTACTTTTAGTTTTCTCTTGATCTCTAACAATCTCAATAGTCCGTATGGAATAGTTTGGAAAATCAAGTTCCATAATTATATTAAATGTTGATAGAAAAGTACTCTAAGCCTGAAAAAGAGACACTTTAGAACCATTCTATCTGTATATACTTGCAGACAATGCAGGTAGTTATTAAAATCGCTGCGTTGACGCCGCGTTGGCGCAACGGTTACAGCCATGAATTGTACCTGTTGCACTGGCGGTTGCGAGTTCGATCCCCGCACATGACAAACATCTGTATTGGCCATACAGGTGTTTGCCGTGGTCTGGGTGTTTGTACAGTCCTTGTGGGTCTCCCCACCGTGCCTCGGAGAGCATTAAGCCGTCGGTCCCGGTTGTTATCATGTACACCTGATAGCGATCGTTACTCATAGTAGGGAATATATCCACCAATTCGCATTGGAGCAGCGTGGTGGATTAAGCTCTGATCCTTCTCCTATATGGGGAAAGAGGCCTATGCCCAGTAGTGGGATATTACAGGCTGTAGCGTAGCGTAGCGTAGTTATTAAAAATTAGATTGATTACTTTCAATAAAGCCGTCTAACATTGATTGTCGAAAACGTCAAGCAGTGTGCTTGTGTATGTTCGATACAGATCGTGGCAGATGTCAGTAGTGATTGATTTGAAGTTGAAGTTTGAGTATTTAGAAAGGGGGCACTCTTGGCTCTGGCTTGGCACGGTGCACTTGTTGTATCCTACTAGTAGCTTTACCTAGACTCTTTCAATAATTAATTGGTGCAAACGAATTAATTGTTACATAAATATAAATTAAAAATTATTATATAACGATCTACAATTTGGCTAGGCAGGGCAGACAACTCGAGCAGTGAAGGTGAGCGTTGATTTGCATCTCAAAGGGGGCCTCCATAAACCTACACCTATGTCGCAAGTCCCAGGCACCGCTCTGAGTTACTCTCTCTGCCACACGATGGACTCGGAACCCGCACAGTGAAACCATTGAATCCTTAGAATTTCGTGTCCCCCCGTTAACTAATAACTATCCCGCGTTCCGTGCTGCGTCACCCTTCTGTTAAGTGATTCCTGTGTCATAATAAATAGGTGATATTATAAATTGTGTTTACTTGTGCCAACATTGACCACTGAAGCCCACAGTACACCGAGTACTGTGGGACGATGAGCGAGAGAGATCTACCCTCAATCCGACATATAATAGATTTTTTTATGGATTATAATTTATTATTCACAATGCAATGATTACAATTCTAAATAACAAGACCAACGAACTTTGATTGGTGATGTATGAAGGTTATATAAAATAGCAATAAAGTAGTAAGTAGTACATATTTGGTATATGTAAGTGACATTTTTACCTATAATACTTTTCGACGACTACGTAAGTAACTATACTAAATAGGGTAATAATTCAAAGAGAGAGAGGATATGCCAAAACGTACCCCAAATTTCAATTTTATTTTTGTATTTAATCTTATTGCTATTTTGAAATAAAATGTTTTTTGTCTTCTATACTTTACTAGTTGACACAGTGAACTTCGTACTGCCATATTATTTTTATTATGTCGGTTGTTTTTAAAATATTCTTATAGAATATCTAATAAGAATTATCTAATATAGTAAATTTGTTCGGAATTTATACGTTTACTTACATTTTGGCGATTTTTTTAAATTTATATAATTAATGAAGTAAATGTAAAAATGTCCAAAATTACACTTACAATTAGATTAAACAGCTACAAACTTTCTTTATGAACTTGCGCTCATGTAATTAGTTTATTGAAAAAATACATAAACTCTCCTTTGTAATTTAGATGACACAAATGAAACAAGTACTTTTAATTTTAGCAAAGAGAAGAAATAGACACAATGCAGCGTATTTGGAGTCGAAGTACGGTGTGCACCTTCAATGTAACTGAATGTGATACTGAGACTTTACTAAAAACAATGAGTGGTGTGTTACTTGACCTATTATTTGCATGTCTTAATAGATTGTTGTACATACTTAATTTTATTAATTGTTTGACTGCCTTGCTACAATAGTGATTTCGTTTGCTTTCTATAACTTTGTTTGTTTTCCTTTTACGTGAAACTTATTAATATGAGTATAACTATATATAGACTAGCCCGTTGGCGCAGTTTGTAGTGACCCTGCTTTCTGCTCCGAGGGTTGTGGGTTCGATTCCCACCCCGAGTCTGGGTGTAATATAAATATTTATTTATATATGTATTATTTATAAGTATGTTTATCGAAAAAAAAATATATGTAGCTATATACCAGTCGGCTGTTACCTATAACACAAGCATTAAGTTGCTTACTTTAGGAACAGACGACCGTGTGTGTATTGTATAGATATTTATTTATTATTTATTTATTTATTATTTATAACTGTTTATAGTTTTAATTTAACAGTCGTAAATTTACTTTATTATATTTTTATTATTTTTGAAGGGATTAAAGAAGCACTAATTTCTGATTAGTATCTGCCCATAAAGATACATTTTATGATTTAAAACGCTTCAAATTAATTTTTTACTATTTTAGACATCATAACAACATTCAAAACTAGTAACAATACTGAAGAATTAGCATATTATTGGAAAGCCTATCGAGACGCGACTGGTAAAAAAATCCGGCCAATTTTTAAAGATTATGTTGTAAAAATGAATGATGTGGCACAATCTGAAAACTTTACTGATGCTGGTGAAATGTGGCGATATGCTTTTGAAGATGAAGATTTTCGCGGAACTGTCAATAGATTATGGGCAGAAGTAAAGCATTTATATGATAATTTGCACACTTATGTTAGAGCTAAACTGAAAATGTATTACAAGAAAGAACTTGAAGCTGAAAACAAGTTAATTCCAGCTCATATTTTAGGTATGAATTGTTTATTATTTTTATAGGTATATTTTGTAAATTACAATGATTATAGGTGTAACCAGTCCAGTAGACAAGAGTTTTTTAGAGATAAGATTTGTAATTTATGAATTTGCAATAATTTTTTTAGCCTTTCCGTTTTCGGAAGAGGCTAAAAACCTATATCGTTTCAGATGTAGCAACACTACCCAATATTTATTATTTATTATTGATTGTATTAATTAATATATTTTTAATGTTTAAGCGATTTAAGTAAAATGTGTAAAGAGTTACGGGGAGACATCGTCAAGTTGACAAAAATTGTTTATTTTTAATCTATTTTAAATAAAATTAAAAAAACTATTAAGTGGTTAATCCCCTTTAAATTCAAAGCAAATATTTTTAAATATAACGCTGAATAGCTGCGATTTTCGCATAATAAAAAAACACACTTTACAATTTTAACTTCATTATACGGTTATAATGTGTTGCTAAGTTGCTATATCAAATCTAGCCATTCACGCCATGTAAAAGTTTAAACAAATATGAGACCTGTTGTGATTCATCAATAATCGCTTTCCATTGATAAATAATGCGAATCGTATGTTGAAGTCTCGGTTTCAAATGCTATTAGCTCGAAAAAAGTCAATACTTCTGATTTAGATTGTTATATATATATATAATCTGAATTTCGGAGACGGCTCCTACGACTTTCATGAAATTTAGGATGCAGGGGATTTCGGGGGCGATAAATAATAATAATACAAACGTATTCATTTTTAGGAAATGTCGTTATCCCAGTTTTTAGGCAATGGAAAAATGGCTACAATATTAGAATACGAAAGTAAATTTCGCAACTATCAATAAAGTTGTTATTAAAAAAAAAAAAAAAACTAGCTGAGGTGGGAAAGCGGCCGGTCGGCATCAACCGAGAAGACCTAGGTTTTAATCCCCACGTTTCCAGATCGATTATTTTTTTCCTTTTTTTGTAATTGCATTCATGATTTTTTATTTAAATAACCAGTACTTATTTTTTATTATTATGTCGGTAAAATCGGAAAATATTATTTATATTTTATCAATATGTAATTCGTATTTAAATATGATTTCCAAAAAACACGATTTACTAAAAATACTGAGCTAAGCTCAGTCACCCAGGTACTAGATATTAAAACAACATGAAACAAAAGAATTTTTGTTTCATGCTGTAGAATTTTTATTGTTAGTAATAGAGCGTTGATCTAAAAGTATAAATTCAATCTTGAAAGTAGTATTAATAGGTGTATGGCTTTATAAATAAAGAATAAAAAAAAAGTAGTATTAATAACCTGATTCCCAGGAACAAAAATGACACAAAAATAGCACGGTATTTAAAAATTTCATTTTACGTGTTAGGGTATTTTATACTAATTTTTAGCTATTAACATTAACAAGATAAATATAACTCTTGATCAACAGAGGTCCATACTATCAAGAATCATAAAATAAAAATGAAAACCAACCAAAACTTATACCTACTTAAATAAACTCCTGTGAAAAAATATTAGCAAGTTGATTCTTCTGTTCAAGGTAATTTGTGGGCTCAAGAATGGCAGGCGATTTATACAAAAGTAGCGGCATATCCTAACATTGAAAGACCTTCAATTGCTGAAGAAGCGAACATGCTGCCAGCGGATCTGTTCAGTGCAGTGGATGATTTTCATCAGTCTTTTGGCTTTGACAGTTCAAATGATACATATCGAGAGATAAGAGAAACAACGTCAACAGCGAATTGCTTACCTTCAAGTCATGATATGTGTGATGGTGTCCATTACAAGTAAGCAAAATATGACCATTTGTTAAAACGCACAATTAAACTGTATCGTTTTTACAACATTGTACACACAGAGCGTCACATCCCAAATTAACTCAATCTTTTTTAGTATATAACCAGAAAACAAGAATTTATTGATTAATTCAACAGTTTTTTTAAGCTTTTATTTATCTTGCAATGTATGTATGTATGTATGTACGTTTGTTATTGTGTAATCTTGCAACTCAATTTTGAAGCATTATACCTTTAACCGATTGAACTGAAATTTTGTATAAACGTTTTGACTTGAAGACTTTACTATTTAGTATATTGTATTTTTATATAGAATCAAATGGTGTGGTGATCATGTACGCGACATAACTCTAGAACTGTCGAGAGCGGCTAGACTACTTGGGCATGTCCAATATTTCATGCACTATCGGAATCTTCAACCTCTTTACAGGGACGGACCGAATCCTGGTATGAATACTTTGATATTGTTTAAAAGTAAAATTAAATAATAATAAAGAATCAATATCCGTCAACCCGCATTTAAGTAGTGTGGTGGATTAAGCTCTGATCATTTTCCTTCATGGAGAAAAAGGCCCAGCAGTGGGATATTACAGGCTGAATCGTAGCGTAAGCGTAAACAATCCATACTAATATTATAAATTTGAAAGTGAGTTTGTTTGTTCCACCTATCGCCATAAAATTTGGCACGCATATAGCTTAGTCTAAGTCTAGTAATGAATACATATATATAATATGAGTTTGTATAATCGACCGAATCATACAATTTTTTCCGTTTTAGTGGTAATTCCACATGAAACTGGCGTAATAATCCACGTTATTTTTGCATTATTCGAAGTCATTAATTCTAATCCATGAATGTAATGTCGTTTTGTATAAAATAATTATAAAGTATCTTTATTCTTATATGATTTGGCTTTTCATTCAAATTGTAAATAAAAAGTATTATGCGCGATATTATTACGTCGTATTGGATTTAACATCTTTCTACAGTAAAAAAGTTACCCAAAAGGAACCTTTGAATTAGTTCCAGTGCCTAAATCCTAACAAAAGCGATCAAGTTTGTATTTTATTATCTCAATGAAGGCCTTCCCTGTTAACAAAGCTGTTACAATTAAACATTCACTTTGAAGTTTTAAATTACCGAGTCATTATCATTCTAGTAATTACATGACCTATTAAAGTCATGATGTTTTGTATTTTATTTTCAATAACAAACAATCAATCACGTCCAAAAGAATAATCAAACATAAGAATAAAAAATGTAGCAGCGACTTACTTTAAAATTGTTGTTTTTCAAGTTCAAAATACGTATGTGACATTTAGTTTTCGGTATTTAAATAACAGACACAGCTTTAAGGTATTCAATTTTGTAAATTTTATTGTAAGTGCGGAAAATAAGTGCGTGCGCTATAGATATATAATGGAATTTCTTTGCTATAAATACTAAGTTAACAGCGGTAGAAAAAATATAATTTTCATATTCTTTTAGAGATATACTTTAAATAAACAATAATAATTTAACATTCTACTACTACAAGTTCAAGATTTTTTTTTACACAACTAGGTCGCTAGACAAGTTTACGGCCCATGCACCTGATGGTAAGTGGTTACCGTAGCCTATAGTCGCCTGCGATACCATAATATTGCAAGCACGTTTCCGATCCTACCTCCAGGAGCTTTGATCACATTACTCACCACAGGAACACAACACTGCTTGAAAACAGTATTATTTTTCTGTGACCTTCTGTAAGTTCAAGGTACTTCCCCAGTCGGGCTTATTCAGATTTTAAGCATGATATTTTCTGCTGAGCCATGTTTCAGTTAAACTTCCTTATTTATCCTTAATAATTTATGTATGAAATTTCACAATTATATAGTCAAGGACAATATTCTTTACATCTGCCACTTTGTAAGATACAATCTTCAAGTAAATACTTAAGTAGTAATCTAATTTTGTAAAATTTTAAACAAAACATATAATTATAAATAAAATTAAGGTTTGATACAAATGTTATTATTCCGTTAGCTTAATGTATTTCAAATAGGTAGGTATGTACAATAGTTGGTTTCAATTTAGCAGACGTTGACGTTTTGATGTTATCATATATTAAGTAGTATGTAATATGAATAACAAGCTTTATCGCAGCCTTCCACGATGCAATCTCCGACATCGTAGCTATACAGTTAACCTCGCCAAAGTATCTGCAAACCTTGAGCTTCGTGAAGGTTACAACCGGCGTTGAATCTACTATCAATCACTTGCTTTGGCTCGCTCTTGAGAAGTTCCCTTTGATGGCATACGCATATGTTTTGGATAAATGGCGATGGGACATTTTTGCAGACAGTAGTATAGAAAACTGGAATGAATATTGGTGGGAACTGAGGTAAATGTATTTTTTTATAATAATCATTTAAAATATTTTTTAACATTTTTTTTATTTAGTACCTGGATAATAGCATTATATAGCATCGACTCGATATTTTAGTAATTGACGGATATTATTATTACAATAAAATTTGATGATAATTTCCTTAGAGTAAAATATCGTATGATACTAATTTTAATTAGCACTATCTTATAACGTAAACTTGCATTCATCGCGTGTCCTCACTCATTTCTGTGGATTATCATCAAGTAGTAGTCGTAAAACTGTTTTGAATCAATGTCGTAAATACCTAAAGCATTCATTATCATTTCACCTCATAAATTATCTATCTATATATATTATATATATACGTGAAAAATTTCGCACACTTTTATTTTACTAGTGGTCACCCAGTGGTCGAAATTCGCCTATCTATTTATATATATAAAAATTTCGTGTCACGGTGTATGCTAGCGCTAAACTCCGAAACTAGTGCGTTTGAATATAGAATTTACATGTATTTTAATAAATTACAATTACTGACTACAATGCGTGGCTGGGTCAGCTCGTAATTAATTTAAATTATAAGTTAAATAAATAATAAATATTTTATAACAGACACACACGGTCGTGTGTTCCTACGGTAAGCAACTTAATGCTTGTGTTACAGGTAACAGCCGAATGTTATAACTTTATATTTTTTCTTGATAAATATACATAGAAATAATTTTATATATAAAAATGAATAGTAAAATGTGTTAGTAGCGCTTAGATTGGGGAGAACGAGGCATTAACGTCATCGGTGAATTCATCTCTCACCTTCGTTTCGCCGACGATATTGTCATCTTTGCGGAGACGTTGGATGAGTTAGGCCAGATGCTGGCCGGCCTAAACGAGTCCTCCCAGCGTGTTGGTCTCTGTATAAACTTAGACAAAACGAAAGTTATGTTTAACAACCAAGTCATACCAAGATCGGTATCGGTCGATGGTACCCTTCTCGAATTTGTTCCGGATTATATTTACCTAGGTTATACTATCCAACTAGGCCGCAACAACTTCGAGAAGGAGGCCAACAGGAGGATTGGGTTTGGTTGGGAGACGTTTGGTAGGCTTCGTCGAGTCTTCACTTCGAAGATTCCGCAATGCTTGAAGAGAAAAGTCTCCGAGCAATGCGTCCTGCCTGTGTTAACATACGGAGCCGAGACGTGGACACTGACGAAGGGACTGGTCCACAAGTTTAAAGTCACTCAACGTGCAATGGAACGGGCTATGTTTGGGGTTTCTCTCAAAGATAGGATTAAAAATGAGACTATCCGCGAGAGAACGAAAGTAGTTTTGCTACAATATATATATATATATAATATACACACATATATATATATATATATGTATATGACGCCGACGCCGCGTTAGCGCAACGGTTACAGCCATGGATTGTATCTGTTGCGCTGGCGGTTGCGGGTTCGATCCCCGCACATGACAAACATTTGTATTGGCCATACAGGTGTTTGCCGTGGTCTGGATGTTTGTGCAGTCCTAGTGGGTCTCCCCACCGTGCCTCGGAGAGCACGTTAAGCCATCGTTCCGGGTTGTTATCATGTACACCTGATAGCAATCGTTACTCGTAGTAGGGAATATATCCGCCAACCCGCATTGAAGCAGCGTGGTGGATTAAGTTCTGATCCTTCTCCTACATGTGTGTGTGTTAAATACATGGTGGTGTGTGTAGTGTTTTTTTATTGATTTAATGTACTTTTTATACATAAATAAAAAAATAGCATTCTGTACTCCTCCTCTATATAAACTATTACCTAGTATAAAAAATTTCATATTCCTCCGGCCACGCAATTTCGTAAAAAAGGTTACAACATTTTTGCTTCACGTATTATTAATACAGGACTGGGTGACCACTGGGTGACAACCAGTTTTTAGAGCACGGACGCGGAGCACGAAGAATTTCATACATTGACCCCTCATCTTTTGTCTTGTCGCTCGCGTATAAACATCTTGCGCTCACACAGGTGTAGTGACAGCCGTATTCACAGATTGTCAACCTTTTTACTTTTTTTTTTTTACCAAATTTAAGTCACAAGATTCATCGTTTTTTATTTTTATTATATATTAAATGCGAATTGTGTTAATTGGTGTCTTTTTTTTCTATGATTAAACAAAAAATATTTTATTCTGTGACTAGACCGATCCACGGACAGACAGCGTAGTAGTATTTAGTGTAGTGTGCAAAAATGAGTTCTAAGACATCCCAAATTCTAAACTCTACCGATTTTTAAAGCTTCGTACTTTATATAAAAATTTTGAGAACCACTGGCAGTAGGCTAAAAGCGTCCGTGCTATATTAACCGGAAATTTTAAGAATAGTTTGTGAAAGTTGTTATTGTAATGGTAGCTAGTTCATTGATTTGCTATTTTCATTTTGTCTATATCACTTGTGTTATATATTAATCATTATATATCATTATATAACAAAGAATATGTTATTGCTTACAATACTAGAATTCTACTTCTATCACTTCTTTGTATATTATACCATTATAGGTAAGTACGATTGTAATCAAAGTGTTACTTGGGCTAGATTGTCTGTTATCTGTATTGAGATATTTGAACTATTAAAATCCTAGCTGTGCCCACCGGCCCCGGCTTCGCACGGTTGCAAAAACTATCAGTGTTCCTCTACTATATTATATATTGGCCACAGCATCTGTTGCAGATGATTGTTGCAGCGCTAGTGTGTTGGTAGGATCCCACATCGTCGTTGATGGCTATAGAGCCCTATTGCCGCCCGGCACTTCTTGCCACATCGATTGCACTTAAATCGCGAATCCGTTGGAGGAGGAGATGAGGCATAGCGCAGTTTTTTCTGCTTGATATTCTCGAGCCAGTCTTCGTCGTGCTTGGCAACTCCGATTTTGATGTCATGGCACCATTTGGATCTCATTTCGGCGCGATTTTCCCAGCATTCGGTCGGGATCCCAAAGCTGATCATATCCCGCCTGCAGGAGTCTTTAAACCGTAGCACTGGGCGCCCTGCGGGTCTCTTCGCGTCCGCTATCTGACCCAGCATTACTTGACGTGGAAGTCTCTCGGGGGCCATTCTATGTACGTGGCCAAGCCAACGCAATCTACGCTGTTTCAGCATTGCGGTGATGCTACAGCAGCCTGTTTTTGAGAGAACTACCTCGTTGCTCATTTTGTCTCTCCAAGTGACTCCAAGAATAGTCCTCAGACAGCGCATATGCAATGCATTAAGTTTGCGTTCTTGTCTTGTGTAAGTAGTCCATGTTTCCGAAGCGTACAACAGTATACTAAGAACGCAGGTCTGGTATACAAGGACTTTAGTATGAGTAGTAAGCCTGTTATTTCTCCAAACGCGGTCAAATAGCTTGCCAAAAGCGGTCAATGCTCTGCCAATCCGGGTATCTATCTCCCTGTCGCTTGAGAGTGAGGAGGTGGTGGTGGAGCCAAGATAGCAGAAGTGTTCCACTACATCAAGGATGGTGCCGTCAAGTGTGATTTCAGGAGGCTGACTTACGCCCTGCACCATGATGACGGTTTTCCTGGTATTTACGCTCATAGAAAACAGATGACAGGCGTTACCAAATCTCGTCACCAATTCTTGTAATTCGCCTTCAGAGTTCGCGACTAGTGCAGCATCATCCGCATACAGGAGTTCTCTGGCAATTAGATCCAGACGCTTATTTTTGGACTTCAGTAGATTAATGTTGTACAGTCTTCCGTCCTTTCTTGTGTGCAGATGTACTCCGACGCCGCAACCCTCAAACGCAGTCAAGAGGAGCGCTGATAGAAAAATCCCAAAGAGGGTAGGGGCTAGTACGCAGCCTTGCCTGACTCCGCGCCTAACGTTGAAAGGCGTTGATCTTTCTCCATCAAATATGACAGAGCCTCTCATGTTGTCGTGGAAGGCCCGTATGATGTTTAAAAGCTTTGGAGGGCACCCGATTTTGCTTAATACTTCGTACAGCCCATCCCTACTCACGGTGTCAAATGCCTTATTTAAATCGACAAAGGCCATGTATAGCGGTACTTGATGTTCTCGACATTTCTCCTGCAGTTGACGAAGGGTAAAAATCATGTCTGTAGTAGATCGGCCAGATCTGAACCCACATTGTGTCTCTGGGTAGATCCGAGCGGCCAATATGTCCAGCCTTCTCAAAACAACCTTAGCAAATGCCTTTCCCGCAATACTCAGTAGAGATATACCCCTGTAATTGTTACAGTCACCTCTGTCTCCTTTGCCCTTATACAAGGTAACTATCTCTGAATCCTTCATGTCTTGAGGTATGGTTTCCTCATCCCAGCAGCGCTGTAATAGAGCGTACAGGGGAGATGAAACACAGCTAAGTCGCACTAATTCAGCTGGTAAGTTGTCAGGACCTGTGCTCTTGCCTAATTTCAGGTTTCGGATAGCGAGAAGGAATTCTTCGCCCGTTGGAGGGTCATCGAGTTCAGTCACCGGAGGTCGAGGAGTAAGAGTGGTCAGTGCCTCAGGATGTAAAGCAACCTCTTGTGAGTACAGGTTTGAATAGTGTTGTACCCACCTTTCAAGTTCTTCTTTCTTATCTGCGATCGGATTTCCAGCAAGGTCTTTGATTGCGGCACGTTTCCTTTTAGTAGGACCGGTTGCAGTTCTTATTCCTCGGTACATACCCTTAAAGTCGCCCACATCCCGGCAGTTTTGTATTGATTGACATAGTTTGACCCAGTACTCATTCGCGCAGCTACGACTGGTGCGTTGTACTTTTGCTTTCGCTGCTTTGTATATTGATAGTTTGACAGGATCTCTATGGTTGTTTATGAGATTTATATGAGCTGTCCGTTTTTGCTCTATTAATGGGAGCAGAATGTGTTCGTACTCGGCAAACCAGTCATCAGCAGTCTTCGCTTTCCTGCCAAACACTTTTTCAGCGGTTTCTGCGATTACTCTCTTTGTGACCTGCCACATGTCTTCGGCACAAGCTGTTCCGTCTAAGATTTCACTGGAAAGTTTCTCCTTCATCAGATTCTCTAGTTCTTTACATAGATTTTTGTCACGCATAGCTGCGGTGTTCAGTGCAACTTTACGGGGAGCTTTCTTAGTTGAGTGAATTTTCTTAGGAGTAAGACGAGTCTTTGCCATCACTAGAGAGTGGTCAGTGCTGCAGTCGGCACTGTGATAAGTACGAGAGTTAAGGATGTCACGCAGATCCCTCCTCCTTGTAATAATAAAGTCAATCTGATGCCAATGGCCTGAACGGGGGTGTCTCCACGACACTTTGTGAATAGGTTTGCACTTGAAGTAGGTATTAGTCACGCAAAGAGACAGCGATGCACAAAGCTCCAGCAAGCGTTGCCCGTTCTCGTTAATGTTGCCGACTCCATAGCGCCCGACGCATTCGGTCCAGTCGCCGTACTTGTTTCCTATTCTTGCGTTAAAGTCGCCAAGCAAAAGGAGTTTATCAGATGCCCGAACACCCTCCAGACATTTGCGTAGGTCTTCGTAGAATTTGTCCTTGGTAGCGGCAGGAGCCTTAAGAGTCGGAGCATATGCTGAGATAAGAGTGATCGGACCCGAAGCTGTTAATAGTCTTATGGACATTATGCGCTCGGACACACATGAAGGCACTTCAGTACACTTGAGAAAGCAGTTACGAACGGCGATGCCAACCCCGTGTTCTCGCCTATCTCCGTCATTTTTTCCTTTCCAGAAAAAGGTGTAGTTATCTTCACGTATACTGCCCTCGTCTAGGAGACGAGTTTCTTGTAGAGCAGCTACGTCAACACGAAGCCGGAGAAGTTCTCTATCTATGATGGTGGTCTTTCTGAGCTCTGGTGAACCGGCAGTGGTCACGGTTGATGTCGTCAAATCTTCGGATCCGGGTAGCATGGTTCTCACGTTCCATGTAGCAAATCTTGTGACGTTGCTGGGATTATTTTTAGGATTTAGGTGATTGTTTTTGTTATTATTATTATTATTATTATTATCCCTTCTTTTATTGTTAGGTGCATCAATACCCATCCTGTTATACAGACGCTGTAACACGCCTGCTGCTCCATACACCTATAGGAGCGCAAGATGAGAGGCGGACCAGTACCTTATTGGCCGGGGGCTGCCCAGCTGAGGCAGGCGGTAACTGGACAGTTAGTCACGATGGACTATCCTACCGTCGGGAGCCACCCCTGGCGCCCGCGCACACGCCTATTTGCGCAAGGCTTATCACCGGTGACTGCGGCTCCCCGTGTTGTGATCCGCACCTTTTCAAGCACGGGTGGAGTGACCTCTCCACAGGCGCTGCATGCCTGGGACGCAGTTGTGAGAGCACGGACATGCCCATCATCCATGATCTCCTCTCGACCTCTCCGACTGTTTCCCCAGGAATGACGAGTCATTACGTGAGGAGCCGGTTTGGTTGCGGGGGCTGCCGACTTATTCAGGTTGGACCTTAATGTCGCCTACGGTACCCCAGATCCGTTTGCCTCTTCCGCCTGATCCACCGTACTGATGCCTTTCATCTCCGCCTTCTCAGCCGTTGAGGTCTTTACCCGTAACCCTGGGTACGGGCTCCGCGATATACCCCGCGGGACTGGGTCCCTGCCCGAACTTGGCCACCGTCCCACTCCGGCCTACTGGAGTGAGGGGTGCCCACCCCCGCGGCTTGGACGCGCCGGTCAGGAATTACCCCGGTAGGTGATAGAGAAGGTGACTCTACCTCCCCCGGGGCCGGGTTAATGGTCTTGTGTGATGTTAGTCCAAGACCAATGGCTCTACTATATTACGCATATATCTACTATATTACGCATGTATTATACATATAAACCTTGAATCACTCTATTTACTAAAAAAACCGCATCAAAATCCGTTGCGTTGTTTCAAAGATCTAAGCATACAGACAGCGGGAAGCTACTTTGTTTTATCTATACTATGTAATGATATACCTACTAAAAATTTTAAATTTGAAATGTAAAATAGTAATTTTAATTACTTACTACTACTTACGTACTTTTAAACTGTGACATTTATTAACTATGCAATTAAATTATTAACGATTTCTAACCTACCGACTAACCTGTAACTTTGCAAAGGCCTCAGATACTTCTTTTTTTGCTAAAGATCCAAAGTAGCGTAACAATTGGTATTGACTTGTTAATAGAAGCATCAAAATGTGGATGTAAGTATAAAATCAATAATATTTAATATTGAAAACTATTGTACTTTATTCTAACTTATATAATCCATACTAGCTGACCTAGCGAACTTCGTATCACCTTATTTTTTTCTGAAATATAATAATAACATAATATATCAAAATAAAATATAGCCTATCTTTTAAGTTGGATCAAACTGCACACGGTGTGCAAATTTAACTAAAATCGGTTAAGTAGTTTAGGAGTCCATTGAGGACAAACATTGTGACACGAGATTTATATATATTAAGATATACGAATATATATATATATATATATATACACCCTGCAATAAAATTACGTTGAATTTTTTACACCTAAAAATAATTATCAGATTTAATTCATAAAAATGTTTGAAGGTTTTATTATTACAGTAAATAACTAAATTTTTTTTACTAATAAAAATTTATATAATTGAACATGCAAGATACGTCACGTATTAAATTAATATGTTTGCTTCGTGTATAGTTTCGTTATCGTTTGTATTGTTTTAATGTTTATTATTAGGTTTTACGTGTCATTTACATTATATTATGAAAAATGAAAATGACCATGAAGTAATATCGATTCTAATTGTTGTTGTGTTTGTTTCGATTTATTATTAAACAACTATTAGTATTCCATATATTTGAGGTTACACAAGTAATCCTACTTCATAGTATTGTATCGTATAAAAACGTGCGTAAATATCTAACTTTCAACTTGATCAATTTAGAAAATTAAGTATTTGATTTTCTGAAGACGTTTTCAAAATCTTTCAAAATCGAAACAAAAGTAACGAATACTACGAAACCACTAGGCTTAGTCGAATATCGAGTACAAGTAGGTAAGTAGTACTTGGTGACCGACCTTGACCAAACAACTAATAGGTATATACTATGAAACAAAATATGCTTAACACTATAGATTAGTGGCAAGGGTCTTAAAAACTCTATTTCTACAGCAACAGACTACCTATTTAAGTAAAGTAAAGAAGAAAAATTTAAATAAGTATTATATAATATTTAAAAAAATATCCACAATTCTACAAGACTTTTAATGCTTATATGCTAGCAACGCTTCTAGTTAAAAAATATTTTTGGTATATGTCTGTATTGGTGTATGTAATAGTTTATTATTTTAAAAAAAGTTAACAACTATTAGTCCGGACAAAATAGACATTTCAAATTACAAAAACGCGACAGAGCTGAATTTTGCAAGAGACCTTGAGTGCACCAATAGAAATAAAGTGCTAAGAGTCTCTATTAATCTTATGTGCTAAAAAAGTTATTCAAGGTCTAAATTTTTGATTTTTCCAATTTGTTTCAAAAACGGTAAGTACAAAAATAGTAGATCATATCATCTACAAAAATGGCCCTAATACTTAACTATCTAATACTATCCTAATACTTTGCCTAACGATCACCATTCTAAAACTTTTTCTTGCTCGAAATTTTGACTAGCACGTGTGTGAATGTTATAAGATATTTATTTATAGAAACTCAATATCCATAAAAGTTGTGATGAAAAAAGCTATGTTAATCTTTATTTATATCGTGTTCAGTAAATAAATAGCTTTTTATTTTAATTTTCAGGACAAAAGAAAGTGGTATATCGCCTCCTGTTCCCCGCAATGAAAGTGATTTGGATCCTGCAGCCAAGTACCATGTTGTTTCACACGTCCAATACATAACGTAAGATAATAACGTAATTTATTTCAATATACAAATACTAGCTTATGAGCTCAGGTTTGCGAGCTTGAGTCTATATCTGTGAAAAAATCTCAGAAAATTGTATATGGAACATGTCGCGATGATTTAGGATTTTTAATACTTCTGCTTCGTTTTTTAAGTAATCTTATTAGAATAATTTTGTACACTATATTTATATAAATCATAGTTTTAACCATTAAATGATATATTATAAAAGGTTTTACATTAAACAGGTGATATTGTCTTCCTGAATGCGTTTTCAAAAATAAAAATAATTCCGCATTTTTTATGTGGAAACAAATGAGCCAAACTCGGCATGTCTTAAAGCGTCAGGCTATTTATATACAATGTAATTATCTTATGTATAAATACATTTTTTCAAGGTCTTTTTATTAAATAAAACTATAGTGTAACACTACGCGAGTAGGTTTCTGTAACTATCCATCGTAAAATACATACTTAGAAGAGTCTTCAAAGCTTATATTTTCTTTCTATTATAATCAACAAATAATTATATTTGAGCAATTTTTAACAATTTTTTTTCAATTGTATTTTTTTTGTAAATTTGTTATCAGGTACTATTTATTATGTGAAATCTTGTGACAGTCTTCTAACTTTTAATTTTGTTTGATATCTTACTTTTATGGGTAACAATTAAGCTGCCTGAAGGGAATAAGGAAACAATTAATTTCCTCAAAAAGATCTTTGAGTTATGAAGCTCAGCTTTTATTTCATAACCTTGTTTGCAAGTGAATTTAATATATAAATATATAAATTAAAAATGTCAGTGTCTTAAAAATACAATTTTCTGTGTGGCTACGGCACGGAATAGAGCCTTCGAAAGAAGCTCTTCTACTAATAAATCCAACCGATGGCGGGATAAAAATCCATCTGTCAATCCAGCTTTCAAATACACAGACCGAAGACGCACAGCAGCTTCTTCGGTGCGATAAAACCAGCCCAGCATTTGTGGACTACGAGTAAGTCTTTCGAGAAGTCGAGATGTGAAAAACTCTATCGAGACCTGGACTGTCCTGAATTCTCTGGAGAGATGTCGTATCGACTGGCGATATCAAATATATGCCATGCTCAAATATATGTACAACTAGGTGATGATGATTGTCTATATAAAAGACCAGCGAACAAGTCCCATCTTTATTGGTCGAGGGGTAAGACAGGGGGATGTATTGTCTTCGAAACTGTTTACCACTGCGCTCGAGGATATCTTTGAAGCATTTGGTGGGCTTAGTTGAGTCTGCACTTTGAAGATTCCGCAATATTTAAAGACAAAAGTATTTGAGCAATACGCCCTGCCTGTTATAAAATACGATGCCTAGACGTGGACAATGACGAAGGTACAAGTACACAAGCTTAAAGTCGCTCAACGTGCAATATGTGGGGTAAATGGTGCTATATGTGGGGTCTCTCTCCAAGATACGATTAGAAATAAGACTATCCGCGAGAGAACGAAAGTGACCGACAAAGTCCACAGAATTAGCTAGTTGTAGTGGCAGTGAGCTAGTTACCTGTATCGCCGGACTGATGGCCGCTGGAGCAGACGTGTCTTGGATTGGAGATCGCATGTTGGTAAATATATTGTGAGACGTCTTGGCCCGGGCCTGTTGGACCGACGATCTACGTAAGACGCCGGTGGAGGCTGAATGAGGAGTGCGAAATACCCGGATGTCTAGCGTGAACTTGGGGAGGCCTATGTCCAGCAGTGGACTACAATAGGATGATACAAATTAATACATCATTTATTCTCTTTTATTAGACATATTTTAATTTCACAATGTATATTACCTGTATAATTTCTACATCGTATAAGAACATTGTGTACAACTCTACAGAATTGTGTACTCTACAATGTCAATTTTATCGTAAAATGTATTCAATTCCCTTCGTAGTTTTTCTGATGACTTTTTTGTTTGTATCTTAAGGTTCAATTTGATTAAATATAAATCTTCTGTAAAGCTATCTAACGTTCTCTGTTATTTGCAGGTATTTCATTTCACATATCTTAGAGTTTCAAATATTGTTATCATTATGCAAGAGAGCGAATCACACGGGACCTCTACACGAATGTTCTATATACGGCGTCAAGGAAGCGGGAAAACTCTTAAGGTATACTCTTCCTTATACTACTAAGCGTTGAAGGTAAAATTTAATGTACATATATTTGATTAGAATTAAATATTTCCTCTTTTTAAATTTAGTTCTATTAAATTCAGATCTCTTGAAATTTGTTTAAAAAAGGATTCTTTTTGTCTTTTTATTTTATTTCTTTTCATTGACAATAACTACTTTTATTTATTGACAATAGTTATAAAATCTTATTTCAAGAATTCTATTTTTAACGTATCTAATTTATCTGACTTGGGGGAAGCCTACATCCAACAGTGGTCTGGAATAAGATAAAGCGATTTTATTGAAATATACTTTTTTGCATCATATATTTGAATATTTGGCCTTATTATTAAAACTCGTAACTAAAAAATGTATGTGATTTTTAGCTTCAAGCCCTTCTACGTTTTTCTATGATTTATGTTGTTTACTCAAGTAAATTATTTTATTTAAAACTAATAATCTATGAAATTGATTTTATTTGACTTGAGGAAGCCTACGTCTAACAGTCGACTGAGATAGGATAAAGCGATTTTATTGAAATATACTTTTAGTATTTATTTGAATATTTGGCATTTTTATCAAAACCCGTAACCTAAAAATGTTTTTTGACTTCAAGCCCTGCTGCGTTTTTCTATGGTGTGTGTCTTTGTGTGTTTTTTACTCGATCAATTATTTTATTTAAAACTATAAATATTACAAATCAATATTTTTATATTTAAATTTCTAATAATGACACCAATGACATAGATAGTTAAACACAGAACAGTTTTATCTGCTATCTGGTATAATATATCTATTGACGTATTAATAAGTATTGGAAAATTTCGGATGTACTGTAAAATATGGTAATATAAATATTTATACAAATAATTTGAACAGTCTTGTTAAATATGGTATTTGTTAATTTTAGCGATGGAATGTCTCTCGGGGCGAGCGAAGACTGGCAAACGGTGCTACATACAATGACTGGTGAAACAGAATTATCCACAAAAGGCATTCTTGAATACTTTTCACCTCTTAACGATTTTCTTAAACAAGAAAATGCTAAGCTTTTAGCAGATGAAGATATGGACAAAAGTGCCCCCATTGTTGTAGGAATTATTGTTGTCATTTTGACTGTTTTGATGTTTATAGTATACTGTGTGAAGAAAAAAGATGCGATTAGTAGATTACTTTCTTTTTGTGGTTTTAGTAAAAACGGCTCTTTAGATATAGCTACCAATGACCTATCGCAATGTAAAACAAATGATAGTTCAGTTGGTGTAAACGAGGCTAAACTGTAAAATTGCAAGTATATATACATAAGTTTATTTAGTTAGTATTTTTTAAATATTTCAGTTAAGTTTGATTTAAAAATACTAGGTATTACATAATTGGAATCTCACAATAAAATTATAATCGTGTTCTGTATTTATTACTTTGTTTTATTACCTCCATAATAAATAAGCTCCATCTATAATAATAAACTAAAGTAGGTAATAAAACGTATACGACTGAAAAAAGGAAATAATTAACTATAATATAAGGATGTTGTTGAATGTTATCAAAATTATCTTATTTACTTTCTTATAGTATATTGTTCGCTTTTTTAATTTATGTACTTTCAATTTTAGTACGTCTTTAACTGATATCCAGAATTTTTTTAAACAGGTTTTAATTGGGTCGTATATTTTCATGTATGTTGTTTCTTCAGATGACGCGTTACCAGGACGACGCGTTGGCAAAAAGCTCACAGCACTGGTTTGTGCATGTTGCGCTGGCGGTTACGGGTTCGATCCCCGCACATGACAAACATTAGTATAAGGCATACAGATGTTTCGTGGTCTGGGTGTTTGTGCAGTCCTTGTGGGTTTCCCTACCGTGCCTCGGAGAGCACGTTAAGTTGTCGGTCCCGGTTGTTATCATGACACCTGATAACAATCGGTGATCATAGTAGGGAATGAATCCGCCAGCCTGCATTGGTGCAGCGTGGTGGATTAAACTCTGATACTACAGGCTGGTATATTACAGGGGCTATTATAGTAGGTGGGATATTACAGGCTGAAGCATTTTTCTGATGACTTTTTTAGTTTGTATCTTAACGTTAAATTTCAGTTAATCTTTAGTAAAGCAATCTAGCATTCTCTGTTATTTTTAGGAATTTTATTTCACATATCCTAGTGTTTCAAATATTGTTATTATTTTTATTTTTAATTTTTTTATTTTATTATACAAGAGAGCGAATCACACGGGACCTCTACACGAATGTTCTATATACGGCGTCTAGGAAGCGGGAAAACTCTTAAGTTATACTCCTAAGCGTTGAAGGTAAAATTAAATGTACACATTTAATAAAACACTTTTTGAGCCAACCATGGTCACGAGAGGACTGTCCTCCCGTGACCATGGTTGCTGTAAAGTATCCGAAACGTCGGGAATCAAAAGTTAACAATAAACCGCGATAAAATCCGAAAAAAGTGTTTTATTAAATGAGTAAAATTCGCGTAAACATTAGAAAACAATAAATGTACACATATTTGATTAGAATTAAATATTTCCTCCTTGATTTCAATTTAGTTCTATTAAATTCAGACCTCTTTTGAAATTTGGTTAAAAAAAGGACTCTTTTTATCTTTTTCTTTTATTTGTTTTCATTGGCAATAATTATAATTATTTATTGACATTAGTTACAAAATCTTATTTCAACAATTCTATTTGTAGCGTATCTAATTTAACTGACTTGGAGAAGCCTATATCCAGCAGTGGATTGAGATAGGATAAAGCGATATAAGAAGATAACAAAGAGATAAGAAATATACTTTTTTGTATAATATATTTGAATATTTAGTCCTATTATCAAAGCTCGTAACTAAAAAAAAATGTATGTGGTTTTTAGCTTCAATCCCTTCTAAGTTTTTCTATGAAGTGTATTTTTTACTCGAGTAAATTATTTTATTTAAAACTATACTATAACTATTAGAAGTCGATGCTTTTTAATGTAAATTATATTGTATTTATAACTAGCGACTCGCCCCGGCTTCGCACGGGTGCAATGCTGATACTAAATATACTACAGAATGTCTTTATTTATAGTATGAAGCTAGCTCAGATAGCATGGTTATTAACATAATAACAACAACATTCAAATATGCGTCGTATGATTACACGTTGTTACAGAATGCGTTGAAGAAATAGAGGTTCACTGCTCGTTCCCCGTAGGTGATAGCGTGATAGTTTGTAGCCTATATGTTAACCCGACTTCTTATTAATATTCGTGCCAAATTTGAAGTAAATCCATGCAGTACTTTTTGAGTTTATCCCGGACATACCATTTTATTATATACGTATAGATGCTAATGACTTTAAGATTTTAGTGTATGTACATTAATAATAATTTTTAAATTGAAGCAACTAAAGCAAGCTTAAATATATTAATAAAATACACTAGTATCAGAATTTATGTATGTGTGAGAGAAAGATAAATATCTTTCTCAAATAATTGTGCTTTCTCGCACATGAAAAAAAAAACCGACTTCAATTACATCAACAAATAATACATGAAAAATAGCCAAGTAAATACGCGTCATCAAACATTGCAAAAAAGTACTTATTATAAATCGATAAAATTTAACAAGAATCATCAAAATCGGCGAAAAGCTAGCTAATACCTTTAAAGAGCAATTCGATTCAGATCATATATATATAAGTAAATATTTATTATGCAGGGTATGCAGATGTGCAGATATGCAAGAAAAACCGTACCTTAGAAAACCGTAAAACGGGGTGAATAGCAGTGGTTTTCAACTTTGTCTTAAGAATTCGTTGTGTGTTATTTGTTTTATCAGGTTATTTTATATCATGTCCGGTACCTTATAGAAAATGCTGAAAGAATACTTTTTTAACTATAAGCAAAGGTTTTCCAGATTTTAAAAAAAATATGCACTGTTTCTATTCACCCGACGATTGGGGTCAATAGAAATGCGTAAAGATGGAATGGAAAAACTGTTAGGGCTACCAAAAATGACTTATCCAACAATGAAAAAATGTAAGGTTGTATATTTAAAAGTTGTTTTGGTTTGTAAATTTTAAATGAAATCCAAAATTTATGAGTAAAACTATATATGCGTATAAACATAAATAATAAAGTATGTTTCTTTTTTAACTAATTTTATTTTTATGGAATGATATCTGAATGATCTTTTCCATAAATCATACAAGATACTTCTTATTCGTATTTTTATTTGAATTTTATAAATAAAATAACAAAATAAAAAGAACCTTCTGAATTAAAAGTTTAGTTTTTCTGAATTTAAAGCTTATACATATATGACGAAAGGCTAGGCATAGACATTATGACGTTAGGCTGTAATGATGATGATGATGATGATGATGATGATGGTGATGATGATGATGGTGATGATGATGATGATGATGATGATGATGATGATGATATGACGAAAAATAAACAACTATAAATTTTCCGAACTTAACAATTATCATATCAAAGTTATCACAGGTAATCAACTTCAGCCTACATTATGACTGTAGAATTAGTATGACTTACGTAAAAATAATCACAATTCTTTTTAAAAAAACCCAAATTCCAAGTTTTTTGTACTTGTCGATATTATGATAACAAAGTTATAGCTTTATAGAATCAGTGTGCTTAGTGTGAGTTTTCTCAACCAATGAGAGCGACAAACACAGTTGAACGTTACTATCGCGTCAACATAAAAAAAACTCGCACTAAGCATACTATACTACTATGTAAAAGTAATCAAAATTCTTAAAAAACAAACAAATTCTAAATATTTCCAACTTAAGAATTATTATAACAAAGTTTTCACATGTCATCATCTTCTTCTAAAACTTTTAATATTTTGTACTATTATTGTAGTAATTTTTTGTATGGTTTTTCTTTGGCAATTTAATGAGATCTTTTACCGCTACAGTCTTGATCTTTTTTATAATAGGTAATCTGTATTTTTTTGTTATACTGATTGTCATTCACTAGCTCATTCGATATTATTTTTACTTTATTCTCCATAATAGTATTATCATCAACAGGTTTTCCAGTATTGATCGTAACCTCTTCACACATGTTGTCAAAAAGAGAATAGGCAGACTGTTTATGTTATCATTAGGTATTTGGTAGGTTAATTCTTCGAAGATATTATTGTAATTTTCCGTTTCCGTGATGCTATTATAATTTTGTTGTCCCATATTAGTATCATAATATTCGTAAGCCGTGACGTTATCGTAATTTTCCTGACCAATATTATTAACATAATTGTCGTAATCCGTGATGTAATTTTCTTGCTCTGTATTTCCGTATTTTTCTTTTTCTGCTTTTTTGTGAAATAATTCTTTCCATAGTTTATTGTTATCTTTATTGTCCTTGTCTTCTGTTTCTGTTCTTTTCAAACTTGAAGTTTTTGTTATTTCCTTCATATCCTTTTCTTTAATTTCATTATCTTTTATATTATTCTCGAAATAGTCTTTTTCTTGTATTTCTTTTGCTTGCAAATTGGAGGTTTGAGTTTTTTCCCTTATGCTTTGCCTTTTCCTTTGTGTAAGGTTCTATTTTATTAGGGCAATTTTCTTTTTCTTCAATTGGTTTTAGTTTCAAGTTTGTAATTGTATTTTTTCTTACCTTTCCTTTATTTTTATTGTTTTAACCTGATGAACAGCTTGTTTCATATATTTTTTTTTAAGATTTGCCATACTAGTGTCAACATCAGTTTCCGCATAATCTTCAATTTCCTCTGGGGCTACACTTTCACCTTGGTATAAATTAAGTTTTCTCTTTCTTCTGGGCTCTACAATATTTATGGAACCATATCTCATTTCTTTGAGGAGTGTTACAACAGAATCTTCTACAGCACTTTCATAGTTTTTGTCTAAGTCTTCAATGGGAAGTCTAGCTAATATTTCATGTTCATTTAAAGCGCTAATTTCTGTTTTCTTAAATCTAGCAATGATATTCTTTGAAGCATTCATTTGAAGTTCATCAATTAACAATTTTAATAGTTTTGGAAAACAACCTTTTGGAATTGTCCAAAATCTTACTTTTTCCATTTTAATAATAATTGCCTCCAGGCACGCTTCATTAGACGAAAAAAATGCCACGTCAAGTGGTTGCGTCAGGTGACTTGAGTTGGCTGGTAAAAGTACAAAATCGATGTTGTGCATTTTACATGTTTGCATCAAGTCTGCAGATAAATGTGAAGACAAATTATCTCCAATTAAGCACTTCCTGCCTGGTAAATCCTTAAAATATGGAACAACCATATTTTGCACCCAGTCCTCAAAAGTGGTTCCATCAAACCATCCAGATGTCGACCTGTTATATCGAGTACCTTCTGGGTCATATTGGATCCAAGAATCATATAAATGAGTTGCTTTATATACCACATATGGTGGTAACATTTTACCATCGCGGTATCAGCCATCATAATAGACACGGAAGCCTTGGTATGGTGTAGAACCCTTTCAGAATTAATTAATTAAGTTCTGTTAAGAGTTTTTGACAACCCTATTTATTTATCTCTATTAACCCCTCATCAGTTGCTATTCACACATTAATCGTTTCTATTATTCAATACTAGGCTTCCATTAAACCCACACTATAGTTCTATTTACCCTTCAATGGATATTGACCCCTTTTAAACAGTAAATTTACACAACTGTAATTTAAATATTTTTTTAAATTTAGTAACGGATTCTCACTTACCCTCACTGTATTTTTATAATTTATCGCACACCTAATGAGATAAACACAGTAAATAGTACAAGTCACAAGTTTTTTTTTACATAAAACCAAGAGTTTCGGCAGTTAATTAAAACACGTTCACAGACGGTAGGCTTTGAATACACTTTGAAGGAAAAATGTAAATTTCGACATTTAAAAATTGTTGCCAACGCAAAGAAAAAATGTTAATATATTGAAATCTAAAATTCTACCAAAATTATTCAACAAAAAGTAATAAAATATCAGCCTTGAAAACTTTCCTGATATTTTTTCTATTCACCCCGCAATTTCTATACACCCCGTTTTACGGAATGTCCTTATACCCATGTTTTCATGCAATGAAAAAATTGGCTACAATATAATTAGAATAGGAAAGTAAATTTCGCCATAATTTGCAAAGCTATTATTATAGTCATTATTATAGTCATAGTTCAGGTGGGAGATATCGGGTGGTCATAATACGAGATGACCACGGTTCAATTCTTCATATTTCCAGACCAATGAATTTTTCATTTTTTTCTAGTTGTGTTTTTTTTTAAATCTAAATAACCAGTTTATATTTTTTTATTATTATAACATCGAAAAATATTATTCATCTTTCATCAGTATGTACGTCGTATTTAAATAAAGTTTATATATAATACAACGGAAGCACCTATAACTCGAAAAATACTGTCAGATCTTAATTAAATTTAAATGGAACAACATGACATGCCCCACATTTTGATTAAAAGAAATCATCGAAATCGGTCCATCCAGTCAAAAGTTCGGAGGTAACATGCACAAAAAGATACAATCGAATTGAGATCCTACTCATTTTCGGAACTCGGTTAAAAATCCATCGCTACTATCAAAATCAAGAAAGTAGTTTGTCCTGATATTGCCATTTGATCTAAATTGCCATTAAATCTATTAAAAACACACACACACACACACATATATATATATAATATGTAAAATTCTCGTGTCATGGTGTTAAACATTGAACTCCTCCGAAACGGCTCGACCGATTTTAATAAAATTTTGTGGGCATATCGCGTAGGTCTGAGAATCGGCCAACATCTATTTTTCATACCCCTAAGTTATAACGGGGAGGGGGGGGGGGATTAAGGGTGTTAATAACATATATGGCAAAACAACGTTTGCGGGGTCAGCTAGTATATATATATATACATCCACATTATGCACTTTGCATTTTAAAATACAGTCTTTTCGTCCCAAATTTTTATTTATTTATTTTTATTTAATTAATTTACACTTGGTCCGTGGGGTCCTAGCGCTATAAGACCTTTTAAGGAAATATTAAAAAGGTTATTCGACGTCACAGGAGACCGAAGAGCTGGAAGCTACTTCGGACAAAGAATTAGTCTAGCTATTCATAGGGGGAACGCTGCCAGTATCTTCGGAACCTTGCCTAAAGGGACTCCTTTTAATTATATTTTTTAGTTATTATATTATGTATATATATTTACTTAAGGTTTTTTTAGTTTAATGTAATTTATCTTATTATAACTACGATTTTTTTATAGTAATAGCATTAATTTATGTATAATACTTTAGCAATATTTTATTGCGCCGTATAAAACACACCAATAATTTTTAGTTATCATAACTAAAAGTGATAAATATTTAAAAAAAAAGATATATACATAAACAAAATATCTCATCTTTTGTTTGTGTTTAAGTTACATAAAATATCTCGTCTTATGTTTGTTCTATGCTCTAAAACCTTCCTTCTCCTACATGGAGAAAGAGGCCTATGCTCAGTAGTGGGATGTTACAGACTGAATGAATGCATTGTATAGAACAATCTAAGTATTATAGTCGAAAAATGACAATCATTAAAACTTAACGTCAATAATCAAACATTGCGTATGCAAAGTCAGCGATGGATGATTCGTACATCAATATGGACATCCGTTAAAAGACGACCTGTCGAAATACAATAGTTAAGAGTGCGAGTCAGAAAGAACCATTGCAATCATCCGACAGTTACCATTTGCTGCTAACGCACACTCCGCGACGCGGCTCGCGAAATTGACACCGCACGCGACGAGTTCGAAATACGAATGTAAATTTTATTTAAGTGATTGATTAAAAAAAACAAACTGGACACAAACAAAAAATAAAATAAAAAATAAACTAACAATAATGCGACAATATTAAAATATAAACAAAATAAATATTATACGGATAATAATACAGACTTAATTTAGTGATTGTGATGAAACTTGGTTGTGAACAAAATTTTTATAATTGAAAGGTAAGTAACGCACTGAACTAATTAAATATACAGGATTCTTTTTTAAATTTTATTGCCTGTTTTCGTACGCATAGGTAATCAAATTTAAAACTTCTTAGCTGTTGAGAAAAGTAAAAGTTAAAAGTTTATATTTTGTGTCCTATAAACATACTTTAATTTATTATATAAATAAATGGATTTACAAGAATGACGTTAACATTAATTTTTGTTTCGTTTTTTATATCGTACCTACAACTTTATTTTACCTACAATTTTCTATTAAATTATTATGTTTAACAAAAATTAATTTCATAATAGTTAAAGAAATAAGCTTAAAATATTATATTCCGAAGATGTAGTATCTTTATTATATTTATTATTCTTAGCTTTCTATTATCGATTGATATAATTTTTTAATCTCTTAAAAATCGACCGTTTCTTAGCCAATTAAGCTATGGAACGATGTCCTTCCATAGCTTAATTAGCTAAAGCACCGACCCGCCAGTCGGAGATGCAGGTTCGATCCCCGCTGGAACGGTCGATTTTTTGATATTATATTAAAAATTGTTTAGAATTCCTTAGTGTGGGTAGCACAAAAATAAAAACGTACGAAGTTTTTAAAGATAATTCATAAATTTCACTCTTAAAAAATCTTGGTCTCTCAATCTCATATTAAAACTTAATTTTGTTCAAATATTTTTTAACTTAACATGCATGGGATTATATTATATACTAAAACTTACAACAATAATTAATAGTCCATACATTATCTTAAACTCGTTTTGTAAAAAGACCTCCTTAAATGAAATAAACTTGATTTAAACTTAAAGTTCAATAATATAATATGCATAGTAAGCACCTAAAAAGTATACTCGTACATTTGTCTCATAATATTACGTGAATAACCATAATTTCAGTTATTAAAATTACTGTGACATGATCAAAAGTTAAAGTTTTAAAGTCAATTTTACAATTTTACCCCTTGTATTTAGTTTATTAGTTTGCTATTACTTGAGATCAAAATTTACTGTCAATTAAATTTAAAAAAAAAGACTATTAACGTCACGAAGCTAATTGGGAACCACAAAAGAAGAGATAACGTAAGAAGAAGAAATAAGATAAGAAGATATTTTAACTATAGTTTTTGAACTATTTATTATAAATAAAAAATTCTTATACGATAAATTACTTTATAAATATTATTGTCTAGTATTTTTAGAACATATTTGAGTAAGATTTAAGCATCATGTCAACTCAACTTTAATGTAGATTTAATTACGCGCAGCGAGCCATGAACGGACGTATAACATTTACGTTTTTTATTAACATTTTTTTTTCATATTTCCAAGTTGTAACTGTTATCATAGAATTGATTGTACTTCGCACGTTTAGATTTTACTTATTTTGATTTTTTTTGCCACTAAAACTGGATGGAAAATCAAAATTATAATGCTATGATAAATACATGGTGTTAAAACATTAAAACTGCAATGTGACTACGCCTTTCACAAGTAGTTTGAATACATAAGTTACATAACTTTATATTATATATTTACTTGTCGTATTATTATTTCTTCTAGTCCAGTAATATCGTAATATTCAAAAACTATTGTAACGAAAAAAACATATTTCGTGCATTTTCATTTTAAATTGTATCCCAAAATTGTATGGAGCTTTGAATTTAACACCCCCTTGACTACTCGTGTTATTATAACATTGTATTATACTTTGAAAAAACTAGTAATGTAATAGTAAAAATATTTATAAATCATATTTAAATAATTTTTTACATTATTTTATATTAATTCTTGATAAATCTTAATTTCTTTTATATTATTCATTAATTCATACATATATTAATTATTTTTTGATTCTAAATAATCAAGGAATAAGATCGATTTTACATACACATATACATACATTATTTAGAACATAGAATATTTGTAAAAAGACATGAAAACGTTCACAATAATTTCGGTTCATATGTACATATAAGTATATTATAATAATGGAAATAAAAACAACGTAAATTTATTTTAAACCGACTTCAAAAAAGGAGGGCTTTTTCAATTCGACCGTATATATATATTATTTTTTTTAAAGTATGTTCGAGGATAACTTCGTCGTTTATGAACCGATTTTGATAATTCTTTTTTGTTGATAAGGAGATATTCCAGGGGTGGTACCATGATAAAGAAACCAGGATCTGATGATGAAATCCTTGAGAAATCAAGGGGAACCCTCGAAAATCATAGTGACGACTAGTGCATTTGTTATTTTTTTCGTCAACTTATGTTGTATGTAATTGAAGTGGTTTTTTTTTTCGTTTGCGAGCAAACACAATTATTCTTGTATGAGGCTATTAATAAACACATCATGAGTACGGCACCGTCAAAAATTTTATATAAATCTTGACACGAAATAATATGTAATAATTTAATCACAATAATAATATCTGTACAATGAGTTTTATAAATTAATTATTTTATAAGAATAAATTATGTTTTAAATGTAATTTAGACTGCGATTTGCTTGTCACACTTAAAACTTGCACGTGTTCTTTGTCCGTCGTGCTAATTAAGCTTACTTCTACTGTGTATTTCTTTTTTATTGATGTAAGGGAAATCAGTGGTCGAGCTATAGATTTTCATTAGTTTAGTAGGCACTATTGACGTACTTACTGCTCCTGTTACTATCATCTTTGACGCGTTGGCACAGTTTGCAGATACCCTATTTTTCGGGGGTTATCGATTCGATTCCCTCCCTAAATCTAGGTGGGATTTATTTTTTATATATTATTTATATATTGTATAATTCATATGTAAAATAAGCAATGAAATAAAAATCGTTAATTTTTTTCTTTATTATACCATGAATGATAATCAAAATTAAAAAAACAAAAATCGGAGATAAGTACAAAAGGCGTCCTTATCGTTAGTGAGTTATCTTCCCCAAGGAAACCCTATGCACATATATGAATATATTTCAGTCAGCCGTTACCTAAAAAACAAGCGTAAAGTCATGAGAAATATCTTGGTCAAAATGCGGGACTGCGACGCTTACCTTAACCTTTTTAAAAATTACAACCGAAAAACATTCTACAACGACAGGGTAGAGTTGGCAACGTGCTTGCGATGCTCTAAGAGTTGCAGGCGTCTAAGGGCTACAGTAACCGCTTACCATCAAGTGCACCATGCACTTGTTGCCACCTTAGTGGTATAATTAATAGAAAAATATAAACGGATTACTATGAAGATGATTTAATTTCCTTCTTTTTCGTTTCTGACGATATTTCAAATTCCTCCAATTCGTCACGGTAAAATTAATTATTATTGATTACACCTGTAAGTTTCTTCATTCAAAGTTGGTTAGTTAACCGTTTGAAATCGTTGATTGTTAGATATTTACATAATAAACAATATCTCGTTAAATAAACATCGTGGATTATAAAACATAATGATAACGGAATTGAAAGTTCCATTAATAGAAAAGGTAGGCTGTCGTTTATATGTTCGACCTAGAGTTATTCCTAATAATGCTTATGTAATTGATTATTTTTCCAACAACCTACATTTTATTAACTGTCCATGTTAATTAAAGTCAGTTTTTTTTGTTTGCGAGCAAATACAAATTTTTTAAGTTTATACATATAGTAAAATGGTAGGAAATTCAAAACTGTACATTGAATATTTTTTAAAAGAATACTTGGGGTGTGATCTACAATCGATACCGAAGCCAAAAATATAGTTTTTAGCATTTTTGTCTGTTTGTCTGTTTGTCTGTATGTATGTCCGGGATAAACTCAAAAAGTACTGCATGGATTTACTTCAAATTTGGCACAAATATTATTAAGAAGTCGCGTCGACATATAGGCTACAAATTATCACGCTATCACTAGCAGTGAACCTTTATATCTTCAACGCATTCTGTAACAACGTGTAATCTAACGACGCATATTTGAATGTTGTTATTATGTTAATAACCATGCTATAAGCTAGCTTCATACTATAAATAAAGACATTCTGTAGTATATTTAGTATCAGCATTGCACCCGTGCGAAGCCGGGGCGGGTCGCTAGTGTATATATATACGGTCGAATTGATATATTATATACGGTCGAATTGAGTAATCTTTTCCTTTTTTTGAAGTCAGTTAAAAAGTAAATAGCTTTAATTTATGCATCGGTGTGTAACGCTAGTTAGTGCTAGACTTAATAGAATCTGAGTCACAGTTTCAGACTTTACCAGAATATAAACAAACGAATATTTCCTTTATATATATATATATATTTACATATATATATATATATATATTTATATATATTGAATTGAGTAATCTTTTCCTTTTTTTGAAGTCAGTTAAAAAGTAAATAGCTTTAATTTATGCATCGGTGTGTAACGCTAGTTAGTGCTAGACTTAATAGAATCTGAGTCACAGTTTCAGACTTTACCAGAATATAAACAAACGAATATTTCCTTTATATATATATATATATATATATATATATATATATATATATTCGGAGATAACTCCGTCGTTTATGAACCGATTTTAATAATTATTGTTTCGTTGGAAAGGAGATATTAGTAGTTTGGTACCATGATAAGGAAACCAGGATCTGATGATGGGATCCTGGAGAAATCGAGGGAAACTCTCGAAAAGCCGATTAACTTTTTACTGGGTGTACCGATTGTGATGATTTTTAATTTAATCAAAAGCTGGTTTTTATCATGTGGTCACATTTAAATTTCATCGAGATCTGATTACAACTTTTGGAGTAATCTTTGATAATGCGTATTTACTCGACAATTTTTTTGTCTACCTACGTCGTATTACTTGTCGATATAATTGAAGACGGTTTTTTTTCGTTTGCCTGCAAACACAGTTATATATAATACTAGCTGACCCATCAAATGTTAATTTGCCATTTATATTTCACTCACAGGTATACATTGTATTAACCCCTTAGTGGATTTGGCCACCCCGTTGGCGCAACGGTTACAGCCATGGATTGTACCTGTTGCGTTGGCGGTTGCGGGTTCGATCCCCGCTCATGACAAATATTTGTATTAGCCATACAGGTGTTTGCCGTGGTCTGGGTGTTTGTGCAGTCCTTATGGGTCTCCCCAACGTGCCTCGGAGAGCACGTTAAGCCGTCGGTCCCGGTTGTTATCATGTACACCTGATAGCGATCGTTACTCATAGTAAGGAATATATCCGCCAACCCCCATTGGAGCAGTGTGCTGGATTAAGCTCTGATCCTTCTTCTACATGGAGAAAGAGGCCTATGCCCTTTAGTGGGATATTACAGGTTGAAGCGTAAGCGTAACCCCTTAGTTCCCTCTTCCCCCTTCCTTATATTTTAGGGGTATGAAAAATTGATGTTGTTCGATTCTCAGACCTACTCAATATGCAAACAAAATTTCATAAGAATCGGTCAAGCCGTTTCGGAGGAGTTTAACTTCCAACACCGCGACACGAGAATTTTATATATTAGATAACCGTAGTAGTAGTAGACTGGCCGTAATGTATTTTACAATTTTCGAGCAAATTTTGATAACTCCTTAATATATTAAAATTTATACATGATATATTTGCGGTAGCCCTAATTTTTAATTGTGTTACGTATAAAACGTGAAATTAAATTGTAATTTTAAAACTGAAAGCGTAACAAGTAATTCAGAAGGTTTTTTTTTAATATGTGGAAGAGTATCTACTGAACTTGTAATTTTATCGAAGAAGAAACAAGAGCAACAGTCAAACATATGACTAATATTTGAAGAGATTTTTATTAAGCTTATCAACTAAGGTTTAAATTTCTTATATCTGTGTGATTAATACCAAACAGTTCAAGGCAATGAAAACACAATCTCACGTATATTACTCGTTGAATATGTTTGACGCGTTACTGGTTCAAGGCTGGTTATTGGTCAATAAATATTGTTACAATTATATATTATTAGTAAAAGGCATATTATGCTGCATTCACATTATATCTATCCAAACAATCTACTCGTACAAAATATACATGGTCTGGCACGCTCTGACAGAAGTAGGTCGAATTTTAAATATATACTAATGTAAAAAAAGGAATTAAATAAAACTAGATGGAGAATATAGAAGAAAATTAAATTAAATATTTTAATGCATATCATTTTGGATTTAATTTGAAAAGTATTCGTGATTTGAAAATTCGACATTTATTCGAGTGTTTGTTCAAGTTATAATCTCATATTAATAAAAATGAATGTTGCTAAACGTATAACTCGAGAATGGCTCGACTAATTCGGCTAATTAATTTTTTGTGTTTTCCTTAAGGCCCACGGAAAGTTTTAATACAAAAAAAAAAAAAAAATATTATTAACTTTTGACAGAACGAAGTTTGTCCGGGCAGCTAGTTTTTGAATATATATATATATATATATATATAATATATAAAATTCTATTTTATGTAGACGATTGTTACAGTATATTTATTGCTGTTACAAAAATACATATATTTAAATTTTATCTTTTAACTCGAGAATTATATCGCTTCAACTAAAACACGCTCAAAAAGATTATTTGAAGTTATAATTTAGTTTAAAATCTTTTATTTTTTCCGCAAACATAATACTAACTAAAAATAATCATCTTTTAATAAAATTTACTAGAAGTCTTCTTCTTTTGCTTAGCATTATTAATGTCGGCTTTTATTGCTAAGGTCTGCTTTCCGACTAACGCTTCCCCACTTTGCGCGATCTATTGGACCATTCTGGATTAGACTATTGAATCTCATGTCCTGCTTCAACGACATTTAGCCATCGCTATATTGGAGGTCCGGTAGTTCTACTTCCAGGGACAGTCATGTCAACGCACCTTGAAAAAAGAATTAATCACGAATTTCAATAAACAACAAACCCAAGGTTAGGTGGATGGCGACTTGTGCGGAAGACTGTACGGGTACGTATTATTCAGCAGCTCCTGGAATTAGCTACTTCACCTCTCCTTAACAGAGGCGTGGTAACAAAGAAGCGCGCCCTGATAGTCCCTAACGCAAAGACATTTTGTGACGTCTTGCGTCGCTTTGTCCCGGGCACGTACCAGCTTGTAAATAAGCTTTTGCCTTTCACAGGTTCAAGCTTACCATATAGTGGTGATAAAATTATGCTGCTAGCTATGACTACTGCTGTCTTACTGGCTCGTTCAGCAGCTTTGTACATTTCTCTACCTTCAGGAGAGTTATTTTGCTACCACTTTTTTAATCCGTTTCCTTTGTTCGAATCGCCACATTTATTCGGTCATCACCACCACGTCATCACGGCGTGTGTCACGTGTCGCCTTTCCGTTGCAGTAATTGCTGAAATCATTTTATTCAAAAACTTCTGAGCAGTGCCTAAACAAAATTTACAAGTATTCAGTTGTATATTCAAGAAAATGAAGGTCTATATTTAAGATATTTCTAAAGAATATAGTTTGTTTACAAATCGGTGGTTTATTATTTTAAACATTATATAATAAAGCCGAAGATAAGTTTATTTTGTTTGTTCCACGTCTACATATTACCTTACTTTTCTTAATATGGCCTAAAAAAAGAAAATAGACTACGCCGAATCCCGGTGAAATGGGCAGTTAAGGACAAGATAAAAGCGTCATAAATACTAGCGTTTGTAAAACCTTACTGTACTAAATATATATAAAAGTTAGTGACGACGTTTTAAGCCTGAAAACTTTCGTTGACAGGGCCGAGATAAAAGTTAACACTACTAATAATACTATTGATTTTATTACGAAATAGTTTAATATAAAGCATAATACTAATTTTTAATACATATGCTTTATTACTTCACGCTAAAATTGTTGCGACACTTGTACTAATAGAAAATGATTATGTAATAAAGATTGTCGAGTATAAACGCCATGGTAATGATGGCATCTGCCTCTCATAGTCTCCTCGTGACCTCGTCCGCTACAAAGCCTGTTATTCCATTGTTACCCAACTTCACATATAAATTATATAAATTGTACTGCACTTATCAGCATTGTGAGTTATAATTGATTAGAGAACAAATATAAGGTTTATATAACTACGGTGCCTGATACTTATACATATGTGACAAATTGGTTTAACTTTAATGCTTGATGGTATTATCTTAGTGTTCGCAAAACCATAAAGTTATTTGGGATAAATAATAATCAAATACTGGTATTACAGGTTAAAAAATACCGAAAAAAATGTTCTAAATAAAAGAAATATCTTTATTCATATAGAAACTGATCCCATGATTAGTACATATTTTGTTTGAAAAATCCCTTTTTTGATTTTTGAACAGCCAATAAAGGTGTAATATAAAACACTACTCCTACTAAAGTTGCGTGTGCCGTCTAGGCCCCTAAACACACGCGGTTGCGGGTTTTGGTTCCCGTACGCAATGGATATATATTTGTACCTACATAGAGAACGAACCAATCAAAAAATCAAAATAATCACTACTTATTTATATTAACTTAAAAATATAACATCAATCATCAATTTTTGTCTTATTAGATATTATAGACAATGATGTTAAATTTACTGACATAGTGATACGTGATAAGGTCTTATTTGCTAAAACCAAGTTGAAAGTCACGGGTATCACCGAGTCAGAATTCCTCATGAAATCTGAATACGATGTATTCTTAGAGGCGAGGAAGCGTTTTGGTGTCGGGAAATGCTGGACAATGTATGCTTCTATGCTTCCATTATTATTGGAGATTTTAGTACGTGTCTCATAAAAAATTATCATAGCTCCACTCGCTTGAAATCTGTTTCGAATAATTCTAATATGAAAATTGTATTATATCTGCCTCTCACAATTTTGCCAAATTGTAATGCGTCTCTTTTAGCCTCTTTTAGACTCAATAACTTTTATTAAAACACAGTGGAGCAGCGTGGTGAATTACGAGATTAACTTCTGATATATCGGCGACGTTGCAGACGCCATGGTCATGGCTAACATTCGTGACCGGCAGAAAATAGTGGTATGTTCCTTAAAAGAAAAAGTGGTCATAATGAATGTGAAAGTTTAAAATCTTAGATTAAGTTTTTTAAAGTAAAACTTCTTTAAGCACGCTAAGCTTAAG
This sequence comes from Melitaea cinxia, assembly GCF_905220565.1. NCBI lineage: Eukaryota > Metazoa > Arthropoda > Insecta > Lepidoptera > Nymphalidae > Melitaea > Melitaea cinxia. Next base: position 10,253,358 of record NC_059404.1, read on the forward strand.
TTGGTGACTGCGTGACGAGAGCGTTACGAAAAGTGTGATTGAGTGAGGCGAATGGAAGTTGAGAAGGAGATATGTTACTGAAGATATAAAGAGAGACAGTGAGAGAGTTACGTTTCGTAAGTTTTGCTTCAGTCGTGTGGTCTAAAGCACACTCGTTTCTTTTTCTTTTTGTAAATGTTCAAAGTGTATTTGTAATATAGTAAGTAGTAATAAATACAATTAATAAAAACCGTACCATACCGTACCTTTTCATACGTTTTTATTTTAATAATACGGATATGTAATTTAGATTATTATGTAGTCTTCCAAATACAGTATTTAACACATAAAAAAGACCAAGAAAAAAAAGAATTGTATACAAAAAACGTTATAATAATAAATATCTTTAACATGCACACATGGTCATTTATTCCTAAAGTAAGCAACTTAATGCTTGTGTTATAGGTAGCAGCCGGCTGATATAGCTACATATGTAATAAAAATAAGAAAAAATATTGGGAGAGTATAATTTTTTAATATATATATATATAACTAAATCGGCAAACAAGCATACAGGAAATTACCTGCTCAAAATATGGAGCAGCCCGACTACCAGGTAGTAAGTACCTCGACCTTACAGAAGATCACACCTAAATAATACTGCTTTCAAGCAGTGTAATGTTCCTGTTGGTGAGTAAAGTGACCTGAGAGCTACCGGGTCCGCAATGCGCTTGTGATGTTTCTGGTGTTGTAGACGTTTATAGCTACGGTAGTCGCTTACCATCAGATGAGCCGTACGTTTGTTTGCCGACCAAGTTATATATATATATAAAAAGATGTAGCGAACTCATTAATTGGTGTCTTGGATGAGCGTTTCGCTAAAAATATGAAAAGGATATAGAAAAAAAAATTGTTAACCAGAACCACCTACGATTCTTATTAAAAAAATCATACAAGTCTCCAAATACAGTATATATACAGTAGAAGCGCAGTATAATATTCTTCTGAGAAATTAAAAAAAAAAAATGAAGCAATTCGGAATAATACAAAAATGTCTAAAGAATCTTAGCTACCTTTGTTACTAATTGAACTGAGAAAGCGACTAACAATGAATTGCAAATTTTATCATCCCCCGTCTAAGCTATGATTATTTATTTATTATATTAAACGGTCATTTAAACGCACATTTGTTGCCTCCTGGACAATTGGAAGATCAATTAAATATCATATACCAACTTATACTAAATAACCTGACTTTACCTGCCGATAAAAAAGATTTTAAGGAACTTTATCACTTAATGAAGATAAACGATGACATCGGTTCTTCTTACTTGATAATCGAAATCAAGATTCTTTTGGTAATTAAAAAAAAATGAACTGTATAGAGTAATAAACCTTCCTAGCATCATAAAATACAATTGATCGCACCAAACATTGCATTTAATACATAAAAGGACCTACTACTCGTCCTAACAGAACCAGATGTAGAAAGTTGTGTCCATAAACAGACAAACAAATTATTATGCTCTCTCAATTAGCCGATATACGAATCACAAATAACCAGTGGAGTTTGTAATTTGAGTATACATAATACAATAATATGTAGAACAAAGGAAGCACCGTCTCGCGTGCGCTGCGTCAAGTTACATAACAATAGCAAGTGCCTTTATTCTTGCTGTGGGAAATGCACCATGCGGATATTTTGCATTGACACTGGAGTCGTATTGACGACACTGACCGGGAATGATCTTTTACAAATTGGTCATGGTTGTACAATAAAATATTCTCTATATTCGGTCGAAATAGATACATTCAGGTCAGTAAGGAAAAGATAACGATCCCAACCAGTATTCAGTAATGAATTTCATCATAAATATTTCGGATTACCAACTGTTCACACCCGAGGATCACGAGACCTTGTGTCGTCAGATGAAGTCTCACATCATTAATTCCAAGGATCAGGAAAACGCATCACTCAGCATATATGACGTACGTCAGTACTCGGTTTTGTACATAATATTGTATTTCCCTCACATGTTATATCTCACTGTAGACTGTACTTTACAGATATTTGGTTCTTCGAGAAAACGGTTTTGCTGTCGACATTATCGTCATTTTGGACCTTTAAGAATACTACAGTATTTCCAAGAGACAACGTTACAGCAATTTTGGACCTTCGAACTACACAGTTATTTGATCCTTCGAAAAATATATTTCTTTGAGAGAAAATCATTCTTTAAGAAAACCACAGTTCTTCTACAAGACAATTCTCAGCCAAACAAGAGTACTACAGTCAATTAAGACTTCAAACTCTGCGGGTTTTCCATCGACGTATGGATAACCCAGATAAAGTGGCCATTACGCTCACGTTTGCCTATTTTCTTGTGGATTCTATCTTCGAATTTTTGTGACTGCGAATCGGTTAGCTGGATTCCCAGAAGCGAGTTCCACCAGTTTAATTGAGAAGGCGCAACAAGGTCGCACGATCCACTAAGATATAGAGACTGGTCTGGACCCCTGAAGGTGGTCCAATTGAATATCGATATCCGACTTGAACGAACGGTTTTTGTCGATTACATCAATTAATATATATGTCATAATTAATTATGACCTCACCGACGGATCGAGGTCAGGCAAACGAATTAATGACACTCCAAAGAACAAACTTCCGAGCCTTTCATCGACAAGTAAATTGTTTGAAATTAGATGAAATCTAGGAAAAAGGGGAGCTGCAAGATGAATTACGTAACATAAAAACGCGCTGGAATGCAATCAACGCTTTGTATTTACAAATTGATGATATCTTACAAGGATCGGATACCCAGTAGGATAGTGAGTTTTATGCCTACGAAGATTCATAGAAATTAATCAAGAAGGTTTTGAATCTCAAACTCACATCGACAATTCACCTTAAAATATCGATACCACAGATCGACTTGCCTAAATTTATTTACAAGCAAATGGTTTATGAATATTCACTTTTCAGGTTCAGATAAAAAAAATGACTGGCGTTTCAGGCGTTTATAGGCTACGGTAACTACGTACCGTTAGAAAGGCCGTACGCTTTTTTGTTACCTTAGTCGTATAATGAATAAATAGATAAATAGGTACATCCCCCCCCTATCCCCGGATCCCTAACAGGGGCAATATAAATAAATAATTTATATTGCCCCTGTTAGGGATTAAAGCAAGCTATGTTTGCTAGCTTCTGTCTGTTAATCTACGTACCTTTTAAATAGTTCTTACTAACATACTATCGCACACTATATTTGCAAGATATTAAAGCAATACAATATTAGACGTCTGAGAAGTTAAAGGTTACTTATTACTTTTCCGTTGATAAAAGCTACGGAATTTGTACTTTGTAGGTGAAAAGATTTCTATTTCCGCTTAAGGAATCTTTACATTAAAAAAATTTGACAAACTTCTATTTGTAGGTA